>NW_022111321.1:14650743-14669145 GCF_000313985.2 Echinops telfairi
CCCCCGAACACTGCTTCAGTGTTGACTGTGTGGTGATTGTGTGGTGACTGTGAAGCTCTGACATAAACAGAGAAGGAAGATAAACAGATGAATAAATACATAAATAAATAAAATTCTGGCAGATTCATCAGCACCACCTCATCACAATGGGGGGTGGCAAGATTAAAATGGGAAAGGAGAGGGCTAGAAGGGGATGGATGGGAAGACAAGGAGGAGAAGTGGTAGGAGAGACAAGTCTTGGCCCTAGAGTAGATCCAACTCAAAGGAGTGGATGCTGGCCATGGGCGCTCTCCAGAAGTTGAAGGTGCTGTACTCAAGGAGGGCATCACCCTCCGGGTTGTTCTCTCACTCTGCTCTTGTCCAGTCTCTGGGCCATCACTGGGGCTCTCAATCTCGTAGGTGGCCGTATCTGACAGACCCAGGTCTTCCGGCTCCGGCAGGTCCAATTCTGGGAAGGGCGTCCTCCAGAAGAGAAGGCACTGCACTGGCTGCTCATTGTGATATGGGTGAAAATAGCATCGCTGGGAAAATGCAACTTACTGGTAGTCCTCAATAGACATCTTTGCTTTTGAACACTAAAGAGGGCCTTTGAAGCCAATGTTTAAATATATATAATTTGGTTTCTTGATTACATTTCTATGGAAATTGATTGTTGATGTAAGTAAAATGAGATCCTTGACAAGTTCCATCTTTTCTTCACTTATTATTACATTGATAATGGTTTTTGTTTTCTTTGTGTTTGGTTTTAATCCATACTCAAGCAAGATTGTGTTATTATTACAGGGTGTCTGTGAGTTTCCTCTGACCATGATGCCTTGTAGTCCAGCTTTCCAAATTATTTGCTCATTTTACAGATTAACTCAGAATGGTGAGAGGGGACACCCGGAGATATTATGCTTTCCTGCTTTTACTTCATTTCGTCCCTTTCACTAAACATAGTTAAAGTTTTCACACATGGATGTCGACACTTTCACTTTGTATAGGGCCTATGCCTTCTGAATTGAAAATAAAGGATGCATTGCATTAAGTGATGGAGCTACAGAACGTTAATATTATTCCACTCCTCAGAGTTTCTCGAGCTAAAAAAACAGTCTGGGCAGTGCTTATCCCAGTGGAGTACCCCGATGCTCGCACATTAAAGGCTGAGCTTTGACATCGAACAGCTGCTGAGAGTCACACTGCTTCTTAATACTAAGGTTGGCCATTGGCAAAGCTATTTCACCTCTGTGAGTTCCAGACTTCATCTTTAAAATGGAATATGAATGTCTGAATCAGGGTTGGTGGGAGAATTAAATGGATAAAACAAGTAAATCACTTGTTCAAATTCCTGGCATATACTTAAATGTTCACTACAAAACAGGGTAGGAGGAAGAAGAGGTTTTTCACTCCTGCAAAGAGTTACCATCTTAGAAAACCAAAGGGGTAGTTCTATTATGTCCTGTCGGGTCCCTATGACTTGGAACGGACTTGAGGGCAGCCCCATGATTAATAGAGGAAAGATTGAAGTTGTCAGTGAGTTCATCTCTTGGATCCACAAACAATCCTCATAGGAGTAGTAGTTAAGAGCTCAAAGAATGCCTTGCCGTGGGTAAAACTGCTGCACATGACCTCTTTAAAGTGTTGAAAGGCAAGGATGCTACTTGGTAACGTGAAAAAGAGAAAGGCACTATATAAGATGGACTGGCACAGTCGCTGTACCAATAGACTCAAACATAACAACGATTGTGAGGATTATGAGAATGAAATGCAGCACTTCAGTTTTTATACGTATGGTCACTATGAGTAGGCACAGCCTGGACAGCACTTAACAGTAACAACAACAACAACAACAATGTATCTTCCCACAGAGGTAATCAATGTGTTTTTAGGACATTCTATCTGGAAAAGTCCACATGTAGAGTTGATTTGCAGTTTGGGTGGTTGAAAACAGTTACTGGTGATGCAGAAGCTGTATCTCCAGTATCATCAAGGACCTTTCTTCCCAACTAGTCTCTCTTCCTCTTTGTTCCCAACTTTTGTATTCCAATAGCTAATACTCATTATTGCATCTTTATCAGTTACAGACTGAAGATATTGGTAAATATTTTTAATTTATTCATCATCGATTTTAGTGGTTGGTGCATGAATCTGAATAATAATTTTCTTGATTGGATTTTCATGATTGTGAATAGATAATGTCCTATCACGGAGAGGACTGTATGTTAAGACATATCATGAAATATCCTTTTTGATAATGAATTGGATGCCATTACTCTTGATTTTGCCATTCTTGGCATAGTACATTCTTGGCATATGCTTGTCTGATTCAAAATGTCCAATACCAGTTCATTTCAGCTTAGTAATGCCTAGGATATTGAACTTCATTCATTGCACTTCATTTTGTCTTCCAATTTTTCTAGATTCATATTTTGTCTATTGCAAGCTCCAATTATTAACAGATGCTTGAAATTTTTAATTTTTTTTTCCTTTCACATTTTGAGTCATGCCCTATCAACAAATGAAAGTTCCTGTGTTAGACCATTTTGAGAAGAGAAACAAATCCAGAGACACTCATATATGTATAAAAAAAGCTTTATATCAAAGAGTAATTGTATATTAAGAAAACATCTCAGCCCAGTCCAGATCAAATCCATAAATCTGATATTAGCCCATATGTCGGATACTAGTCCATAAATCCCTTTTCAGTCTCATGCAGTTCTGAGGGAAGAAATCCAAGCTGCTCTGAAGACGTTAGCCAAGGCTCCAGGAATTGATGGACTACCAATTGACATGTTTCAAAAAGCTGATGAAGCACTGGAAGCACTCACATGTCTATGCTAAGAAATTTGGAAGCAGCTACTTGGAGAACTGACTGAAAGAGATTTATATTTGTATGCATTCCAAAGAAAAGAGACGCAATAACATGCACACTATTAAACAATATCATTCATATCATCTGTAAGTAAAGTTATGCTTACAACAACACATTCGCAACAATACATTTATAGGGAGTTGCCAAAGATCCAGGCTGATTCAGAAAAGAAAGTGAACCAAGGGATATCATTGCTGAGGTCCAATTGTTCTTGGCTGAAGGTAGAGATAACAGAAACATGTTCCCTTGTGTCTTATTGACTATGCAAAGGCATTTGATGGTGCAAACCATAACAAATAGGTTTTAGAGGAATTGGAATTCCAGGACACTCCATTGTGCAGAACCTGTACTTAGACCAAGAGGCAGGTGTGCAAACAGATCAAAGGATTGCTGCACCATTTAAATCAGGGAAGATGTGTGTTGGGGTTGGATCCTCTCACCATACTTGTTCCATCTGTATGCTGAGCCAATACTCAGAGAAGCTTGCCTATAGGAAGAAGAATGTGACATCAGGATTGAAGGAAGGCTATCAACAATCTTTGATATGCAGATAACACAACTTTGCTTGCTGAAAATGAAGAGGACTTGCAGATACTTGCAGATGAAGATCAAAGGTTACAGCCTTCAGTGTGGATTATGATTCCATGTAAAGAAAACCAAAATCCTTACAACTAGATTTATTGATAACACCATGGTAAATCGAGAAAAGCTTAACATTGTCAGGGATTTCATCTTATTTTCATCTACAAACAATTTTTATATATGAGAGGTAAAATATGCATTGCATCAGGTAAATCTCTGCACAAAACCTCTTTAATGTGTTGAAAAGCAAGGATGTTACTTTGTGGACTAAGGTGTGCCTGACCCAAGATATGATATTTTCAATGTCCTCATATGCATTTGTAAGTTGGATATTGAAAAAGAATGACAGAAGAATTGATGTATTTGAATCATGGTTACAGAAAAGAATATTGAAAACACCATGGACTTCCAAGAGAACACACAGGTCTATCTTAAAAGAAGTACAACCAGAATGCTCCTTAGAATTGAGGATGATGTGGTAGTTACATAATCTCATGTTAACTTGAGGCTATTAAGAGTGAATGGGTAGAGTCAAGCCTGTCAGTCAGGTCACAGCCTGATGATGTCTTTCTCATGAGGATTCTGGGAACTTTCTCTCTGCTTCCCCTGACTGCTGAGGAAACACACTTGGGATCTGGAGGAGTCGTGTGGAGATGCTTCCACCCCCCACTGGATCTATAAGACTTTTCACCCACCAGCTGGTGATCTTCCTGCATTTGGCATCATTGCGAGTGGCAACGTGTGTCTGAAGAGGAATTTAACAACTAGTAGCAGATATATGGGCTAATATTGGAGTTATGGGCTTGATCTGGAATCAAGCGCTGTTTTGTCAATATACAATTTCTCTTTGATATAAAACTCTCTCTAATACGTATATGAGTGTCAATGAATATTTCTCTAGTTAACCCAGACTAACACAGATGGTAAGACTTGGTCTCATGTACTTTGTAAATGTTACCAGGAGAGACTGGCCCTTAGAAAAGGACATCATACTTGGTAAAGGGATGGTGAAAAAGAACGAGACTCTCAACAAGATGCATCAACACAGTGACTGCAATAATGGGCTCAAATATAACAACAATCATGAAGGTGACACAGAACAGGGGAGTTTTTCCTTCGATTGTATGCAGGGTCACCATGAGTCAGTAATGAATGGACATACACCTAATCAGAACAACAAACAACATAAGATAAGGAGTGCTGGTAGCATAGTGGTTGCATGTTGGGCTACTAATCACAAGGTCAACAGTTTGAAAGCACCAGTGTCCAGGTGAAAGAAAGACAATGCTTTCTACTCCCGTAAGAGTTATAGTCTTGGACATCCTCAGAGGCAATTCTACCCTGTCCTCTAGGGTCAGACAGGTATTCTATCAGTTGGAATTTGCTCAATGGCAGTGAGTACAAATAAAGATTTGCTGTGGTTATTTCATTATTATTGCTATTGTTACTGATATATTAAACAAATAAATTAATACTATTGCAGCTATGATTATATTATACCAAAGATTTCCAGACTGGAGTTCTAGTAGAGTAGCAAATTTTTAGTCATTTCTGCATTACGTTAGGCTAGTCCTTTCTTTCTTGGGATAATCAGGTTAAATTCACACTAGAATGATTGGAAATCACATCAAAACTCTTGCGTCAACTGTAACTCCATTATCACAGATTTATGAAAGACAATGAACTCAGGGAGGGAAATCCTGAAAAAATAATAAAGCTAGAGGAAATGCAATTTACTAAGCAATGGCTTTTCCATCCAAATAATAGACCATAAAGGCAGTAAAGAATTTAAGAAAACATATTTTAAATATTACGGAGAAGCTATCTCAACCGTTCAGTGTAACCTTAGAAAAGCAAAACACAACAATTCTATAATATAGTCACAGCCATGACACGCATGTGACATTGCACTTCATTTTCATTAAGCAACTAGCCATGGCTCTCTTAGTAGTCTTTCTCCAGTTTCCATTGGTTCTTTGTCCCTGGGCTTCATGAAAGCCCTTACACCTGTCTGCCTCCACATAGGTCTTCTTCCAGGACCACTGTCTTTTCTTTCAGTGACAGGGCGCAAGCTGTGCTGGCTTCCAATTTGGTTATTTTCCTTTTCTCTGCTTCCTCTACATAGCTTTCCTCAGTCTTTATGTTAAAACCAAATTCTTTGTGTTGTCTTTTCCCCCACTACTTTCCTGAGAAATTCCAAATATAATCAAAGTCTTACGTGTAACTTCCCTACCCATAATGGCCAAATCGACCTCTCCACACTCAATCTTCAGCACTGACATTAGTCATTCGACTCCAGTCACACATTGGTTTCATGTCAAAACCAGTATTACCTTTCAAACCTGATGTTATAGTATTTAACACTAGGTCCATATCTCTCCCAAACACCATTTCAGTATGCTGTGTGCAGAGTTATTATGACACATACTGGGAAAAAGGCACTGACATTTTTCAACCTTGTCACCAGAGAAGGTCTGATTTACTGTAATTAAGGTTGGACTTTACTTAAAATGCATTTTTTAAATATAGAGGAAAAACTTAACTCCATTATTAATCCCAAATATCCAGAGCACTGTGCACAGTCAGTGATGTGAATTTAGGTGTTTTAAGCTACTGTGAATATAAAACTGGAAAAGATTTATGGGCAATAAAAGGAAATGTGCTCGTAATTCACAACTGGCTATGAGACCCTGGCTGTGCTTCAGAGCCACCAAGACAGTTCGTTAGTTTCACCAGACAGCCCTGGAATGGAGACAGAATGGTCAGGCATCACGAATGTGATCAAGGCTCAGGATGTCACCGTTAAAAAAAAATAGATTAATTGACCCAAATGTGATTTCAGAGCGTTCCTTGTGTATGCACCAGAGGTCAATAACCAGTTGTTGACCAAGACTAGGATAACCTTGAAATGTGAGCAAGTGACTGAGGTTAGAGCTTAAAGAAAGGTTTTGTGTGCTGACTTTTCTTCCACATTAGAAATTGGTACATCTAAGACAATTGGCTGGACGGATGAAATCACTCCATTTGGTAAAGAAAACTGTCCTTTATTTGTACACAGTGAGTCACAATCTACTCTACTATCTTCTGAATGTTAACGTGACAACCAAATACAATTTAATGAACTTCCCAAGAATAAACTTCCCGCCATGCATTTTGTCACACTGAACCATATTTATTTAACACGTTAAAAATACGAATCAATTCACAAGACATATATGTCTTATGTTTTTAATAAGCTATGCAATATTCTATTTCTATTCATATGTTGTTGTTGTTGTGGTTAGTGGCTTTGGAGGAGATTCTTACTCATAGTGACCCTAACCACAACCGAATGAAAGGCTTCCTCACCCTCACAATGCTGGGCTCCGTGGTTGCAACAGCTGGGCTGATCCATCTCTTTAAGCGTTTTCTTCTTTTTCACTGACTTTCTACTTGACTAAGCATGTTCTTTTCCAGGGACTCACTCAACAATCCCTCTAGTCAATTGTGACTCATAGCCACGCTATAGGATACACTGCCTCTGTGGGTTTATGAAATTGTAACATTAAAGGAGTAGATAGCCTCATCTTTCTCCTGTGGAGTGGCTGATGGTTTCAAACTGCTGGCCTTGCACTTAGCAGCTCAACATATAAGCCACTATACCACCAAGGTTCTTCCAGGGACTGGTGTCTCCTAATAACTTGTCCAAATGGAGAAAACTCTCCCTATACAAACCTCTATGGAGCATTCAGACTGTACCGCTCCCAACACAGTTCCCAGAGCTTTCTGTATTCTTTGCCAACACCATAATTCAAACATTTTAATTTTTCTTTGATCTTCTTTATTCATCATCCAGACTTCATATGTGTATGAGACACTGAAAATACTATATGGATTGTGTTAGATGCACCTTAGCCTTGAAAATGACATCCTTGCTCTTCAACATTTTAACAATGTTTTGTACAGCAAATTTGTCCAATGTAATACATCTCAACTGCTGCTTCCATGTGGATCAAAGGCAAAATGAAATCTTGGACCACTTTAATATTTTTTTTCCACTTATCCTGATGTTGTCTATTGGTCTGGTTGTGAGGATTTTGGTTTTCTCTACAATAAATTGTAATCTACACTGAAGACTGTAGTCCATGATCATCAGCATCAAGTCTTCAAAGCCATGGCCTTCTTCAAGCAAGATTGTGTTGTATGCATATCACAAGTTGTTAATAAGCCTTCCATCAATCCTGGCATCACATTCTTCTTCTAAAAGCTTGGCTTCCTACATTATTTTCTTAGAATACAGATTGAATAAAGATGATAAAAAATGTCCTTGTTATAGTTTAATGATTATCTCTTGAGCCAGGTCCTGGTTCCCCATGAGTACAATGAAGTGTTATGGGATTCTCATCATCAAATGAAGGTCTCAAAAGTTTTACTCCATTCATATCAATATGACTGGCTCTACTGTTGAACCAAGATGTTGAAAGACCAGGACTAGTGGATGTAGAGACAGGTGAGTCCAAGATTGGCAGGTCAGATGTCAGATTCTGGTGGATGCAGGGTCAGCAGTCAATATGGTGGGCCTTTGGCTTAATTCCCAGGAACTAATGGATGATGAGCCAGAATGCAGGATCCAGACCAGTAAGAAGTAAAGAAGCTTTCTATAGTGTCTACTTATATATGAAGTGGGCCACACACACATGGAAACATCATTGGGGCGGTGATCTGAGTAAGAGGTGGGACTCCACCCTAATCCTGCCACAACTGCTTGCCTGCTCACATAAGATCCCCATGGAGTTGATTACTTATATGGGAGGCCTCAATAGCCAAATTACTGAGACTCCTATTAACACACAACCTGACTATCATAGGATCCTTCCCTCTTTGTTTCGTCTTATATTCAATTGTCAGTAATTATAAATTCATCTTGATGGCATGCTTGACTAATTTCAGACTGAAGACATATAGAAACACATCAAGATTATGTTATTGTACAAGTGTGCTGATTGGATTGTCTAGAGAAACACATCCAGTGATATTCACATATGTATAAGAAATAATTTTATATCAAGAAATGATTATACATCAAGAAGGCATCCCAGCCCAATCCAACTTAATTCCATAAGTCCAACTAGTCTATAAGTCTCTGTTCTGACTCATCCAGCTACAACCAGTGACCAGAAAAGGAAGCAGGAATCAGGATGATCACAGTGCTCTGGGTGCAGAGTTGTGTGGGTCCCAGATCTATGGAAACAGGACAGGACCCCCTTAGCTCTCGGGGTTGGGTAGCCTATGTGGAACCACACCTTGAGGCAACCACAGAGTCCAAGAAGGCAAGATGGCAAAGTGGTGGAGAGAGAGCAGTTTCCAGGGCCCCCCTCTCTTATACAAAAGGGCACACCCCAAGGAGGTATCATCAAGCTATCACTTGATTGACAGGTTTGACTCTACCCTAGCCATGAGTGAATTTCTACTTGACATAAAATCATCCAACCATAACAATAAGTAAATATGCACAAATATAAGTACAAGTAACCTGGGGAAACATGAATAAGATCAATGAACTATATCTATTTTAAAATGCTGTTTGTAATAGGTTGCTATTCAAAGACCAAACAAAACCCACTACCATCAAGTTAATTCTGACTCATGGTGACCCTATGTAGGGTTCTCAAGCCTGTAAAATTTCACCTTTTCTCCTGAGGAGCAAAAAGTGGGTTTGAACAACCAACCTTGTAGTTAACAATCTAATGCTACCCAACAGCTCAATAGAACACAAACTGACTTATTAGGGAAAACTAGATAAAATCACTAACTACTGACTAGTCAATTCTGACTCACAGCTACTCTCTTAGAGAGAGTAGAACTCGTTTGTGAGTCTGTAAATCATTAGAGGGGTAGAAAGCCTCAACTTTCCTTCATGCGTCAGAGGGTGGGTTTCAACCATGATCTTGTGGTTAGCAACCCATCGTGTAACTAGGGATACAGAAAAATAATGTGCAATGGGATGACTTCCTCTGTATTAATTCTTACATCTGCATGTAAATCTACAATTAGTTTAATAAAATTTTCAAGTAGAAGGAACTTTAATGTTGACATTATTATTAGCTAGTATCTATTAACTATATGAACAACATGTACAAAATACTGTGAACACAAATATTAAGCCATTTCTTAGTTGTTTAATGAGATCATTAGTCTAAACAAAATGTATTCAACAATAAGTCCTCAAATGTTAATTAATGTTTGAAAAATCAGTTCATTTGTATTTTTTAGGATATACATGGTGAATTCTTGACTTTTATAAACCAATATTTGTTTGGGGAGAGGCCAGAAAAATGACTAACAATAATTATAGCATATTGCAGTTACCAAGTACCACAAATTGATTTCTCCTCATAATAACCCTGTGAAAGAGTAGAGCTACCATCCCAAAATTTTGGTTACAATCTTTATGGAGGCCTGGGCAGGTTGAAATCTCCAGCCTTAGTTTACAGCTAAGTTTTATAGCATGTTGTTGCTGAGTGCTGTGTTGATTCTGACTCAGGGAAACCCTATGGGGCAGAGTAGAACTATCTGTGAAGTTAAAATTACTTGTCAACTGAGCTATGTGATGATTCTCTACTTTGGCAGTTACATAATGACATAAAACAGCAGTTATACAGAGCTGTAATCATCCCCATGGTGTGGTCTGATGGAATCTACCCCATCTGATGTACAAGTCTTAAGGTGGGGAAAACACGCTTAATACATTCAAAACCCTGGTGTGACGTAAAGGAAGTCTCCTCAGAAGTGGGGCTTCACCTGAAATAGATGTGGACATCCTGGAAAGATTCTATGGCTTTTTGCTAGAGAAAATCATAGAGTTTTCTTGCATATAAAAATAAATCCACGGGCCTTTCTTCTGCTGAGCCACAAATGGGTACAAACTGTCAGCCTTTCAGTTAGCCAGTCACTTATCTCTTGCACAGCATTAGCTAAGAAACCAAACTTACTGCCATTGAGCTTATACTGCCTCTTAGTGACCCTGTAAGACACAGTGGAACTGCTCCTGGAGGTTCAGAGATTGTAAATCTTGATGGGAGCAGAGAGTCTAATCTTTCTTCTGAACAGAGGCTGATTAGAATTATCAACCTTGCGGTTATCAGCCAACTGTTTAAACTACTGCATAACCAGGGAGCCTTACTAATTAAAATGGTGGTAACAAGCTAGGAAAGCCACACCCATGCACCCAGTGCACTGCAGCGTACTGTTTGAATAGCCATCTAAGTCTATGCTTTCAAGCTCATGGATAGGAAACAATCAAGCAACTAAGTATGGTCCACATTTCAAATGAGGTTTGAATCAGAGGTCTGCTGAAACAAATGGGATAACTAAATGTGACGTGATGTGACATGAGGCATATTTACTCTGTAGGCATTATCATAGACATTGATTTTACTCTGAGAAAATTAGTTGATGGTGCTTTGGATAATTGTTTCATCTCTCCCAAAGGAAAGTGACCCTTAAATGTTAGCAAACTCTAACTCAATCGTTTATTTTTAAAAAATTAAATATTCAAAACATTGAGGGGCAGTGGTGCAACTTAAGATTTGGGTTCTCAGGGAACATGTGCATCCAAATAAGACTATTCAAGTGTGATAGAATTCCTCTTTCTCTTTTTGATTAATCTTTAGAAAAACTCCCTGGAAAGTAAAAGAACAATTGATTATAACCCTAAGTTAATGAAACAGAAGCTAGGCAAGTAGGAACAGCTTTTAGCATCAACGCCCAAAAGGTCATGGTATACAGGTCATAAATCATGATACAAAACCAGGAAGAGAACCACTGACAGGAGAGACTCTTCCACTGGGAGCTATCTCATTGTTCAAATGCCATAGGCCAACCGAGTAAGAACAACTAAATAAAACAACTAAACAAAATAACCGAGTAAGAACAACTAAATAAAACAAAATACGAGGCAAAACAACACAAGAGATGAAATGTCATTCTTTAAATAATAATTTCTATCACTATTGCAATACAATATATGAACAGAAAAACATTATCATTATTTATGGATGAACATTACCATATAAAACCAAGATAATCAACGGAAAGTGCTAAAATCGAAAGGACAGGGCACCAGAGTATTTGATACAATACAAATAATCTCAAATCAAGACTTTTCTTGTATAACAATAAAAAAATGGAAGAATTTGGGGAAAGATCTGATTCATAGTCCCAATGCCATAGAGATTCCAATTCATGGGGGCCCTAAGAGACAGAGTAGAACTGCCCTATAGAGCTTCTAGCTCTGTAATTGGTACAGAATCTGATTGACACATCTTTTTCCTGTGGAAGAGCTGATGAGTTCCAACCACTGACTTTCCAGTTAGCAGTTGAGCACGTAATCACTGCATTGCCAGACAGAGTTAATATTTCATAAACACAAATGACTTGGGAATAACATTAGCAAGAAAGTTGATGCATGTATATGGCAAAACAAAAATAAACTTAAGCAAAAATAGACTTTACAAAGAAGAGACAGTAATTCAATAAGTACTTTTAAATGACTGACAGGTGAAAAAGATATTTCTGAAAGTAACAGCAAATATTTTCCAGTTATTTCAATTTATTCATTTAATAAAACATAAAAACTCAAAGAAACCTTGAAAATATGCATATATTAATTGAAATTCTTTCATAAGCACAGATTTATAGCATAGTATAAGAGATATGCCTAGTATAAGAGATATATGATACCATAATTATAACAAAGGATATATAATTAAAATTAAAAAATTTTGAGAACTTTATTAAAGGTTCTATTCAGTGACAGTACCAAAAATCTAGTTCAAATATAAATCTAGGCAAGAAGTAACTTCTTAGTTCATGGTTAAAATTTTAGATTGAATCAGTATTTACAGGATCAAACTGCCTCTACCTTTAGAGGTGACTCAAATGGCTAAGCATTGAACTATTAACCAAGAAGTTGGGAGTTCAAGCCCACCCAGAAGAACTTTAGAAGGCAAGCCTGGTAATCTGCTTTGGAAAGGTGACATTCCTTGAAAACTTTATAACACAGTTCTACTCTCACGGCCTTAAACTCCAATAGTCTTTTGAGCCCCTTGGACTAATTTAGATTGACCCCTGGTGGGAGTACAAAGACTTCCAGAATATCGGAAATCACAACCCAAAACCATTGTTTCCAAGAAGTGACATCATAGGTCAAAGTAAAAGTGTCCCTTCTGTTTCACAAGGCTGTAAGTCTTTGTTTTTGCAGAAACCAATTGTCACACCTTTATTCCATGGAGCAGCTTGTTGATGTTATTACTGACATTGAAGAGTGCCTACCTCTCTTGACCCTATGCAGAGCATAATGAAGCACTGCCTAGTCCAGTGCCCTCCTCACAACGGTTACTATGCCCGAGCCAGTTGTTACAGCCACTGTGTCAATCCATCTTCGTGAGGGTCTTCCTCTTGGCAATGCCCCTCCGCTTGACCATGCGTGCTATGCTTCTCCAAGACTGGTCTCTCCTGACAATATGTTAGAGTATATAAGAAAAAGTGTTGCCATCCATAGCTCTAAGGAGCACTCGGGCTGTACTTCTTCCAAGACTTCCAATTTGTCCTTTTACCTGCCCATGGTACTTTTAAATATTCTTCTCTAGCACAATTCAAATGCACTGATTCTTTTACAGTTTTCCTTATTCAGTGTACAACTTTCATATGCATATGAGGCAATGGAAAATACCATGACTTGGGTCAGGGGCACCTTTGTCCTCAATGGAACATCCATCCTCTTCAATTCTCTAAAGAGGGCTCATGCAACAGATTTACCTAATGCAATGCATCTTTTAATCTCTTGACTGCTGATTCCAAGAGCATTGATTGTGAATTCAAGCAAGACAAAATGTTTGACAATATCAATCTTTTCGCCATTTATCATGATGTTACCTATTGGTGAAATCATGAAAATTTGAGTCTTCTCTACATTAAGTTGTAATCTACACTGAAATATATAATCCTTGATCTTCATCAGCAAGTGCTCCAATTCCTCCTCTCTTTCAGCAAGCAAGGTTGTATCATCTGCATATCACAGGTTGTTAATAAGCCTTCCCCCAATCCTGATGTTGTATTCTTCTTCATATACTCCAACTTCTCTCTTTATTTGCTCAGCATACAGACTGAATAAGTATGGTGAGAGGAAACAACCCTGATGCACACCTTTCCTAATTTAAACCACACTCTACTTGTTCTTTAAAAAAACAAACAAACACGTTTATTAGGGACTCTTACATCTCTTATCACAATCCATACATTCCTCCAATATGTCAAGTACATTTGCACATATGCCACCGTCATCATTTTCAAAGCATCCTCTTCCCATTTGAGCCCCTGATATCAGCTCCCAACTTCTTCCCCCTCCCTTTTGAGCACAGGAAGTATTCTGGAATTCCCATTCTTCTCAAAGTTATCCATAGCTTATTATCATTCACATCTTTCTGGGACTCTGCTTTCAGACAAGGTCAGAACAGCTCATGAGTTTTAATGGCTGACCTTTTAGTTAGCAATCAAACACTTTACCCATAGCACCACCATTATGTTTTACATATGAATGGTTTCAAAAACTCAGCAAAACTGCTTCTCATTCTTAATATCCAAAACAGTCATATAATTGTCAATTTCTGGTTGTTTTTTTTCCAAGTCAATCATTTAGGCCAAAAGGATACATTTTTTGTGTTGATCGGGTATGACCTATGAATACCCAGTGGCAAGCCGTGCACAATTCTTCTGCAAGAACAGTAAGGGTCTAATTGTGCAATTACTAGAAAAGTGAGGTATCATTGCAAGAGGAAACAAATCTTGATATTGTGCATGTAAATACACACACACACATTTTAAATAAGCAAATCAATTACCACCAAAAGAATTTAACCTAGTTTATAGTTTTGGGAAGATTTCTTTATAAATAAATTATAATTTACCTTGATTTAATGGATGAATGGTGTTAAATAGGTTAAGGAAGATTGTTAAAAAAGGTAAAGATACAAGATTAAAAAAATGTGTGTGAAGCCTGAGAGGGTGTTCATCAGAACTAAGGAGGAGTCGGTATGGCTGGAGCCCAGGTAAGGGAATGGAAGGTAGACTTCAGTGAAAGCATGCTAAGCCTGATGGGCAAAGAAAGGATTGGATATTTTCCATGAGTGTTCGGAAGCCATTTTGAAGGCAGTAAATTTTATAGGTGAAGAAAGCCTCACCTTTCTCTTGACGTGCAGTTGATGGGTTTGAACTGCTGACCTGAAATTAGCAGCACTGCTTTTGACCCAGTGCCTTACCCAGGGCACCATCAGGCCTCCTCATTTTGGGGCAAATTCCTTACATTTCTGTTTATCTGAAAAACTATTGATTTTCTTCATTTTTGGTGATTTCACTATATGCAGAATTTTAGGTTTTTAATATATTGTTTTCAATGCTTTAAAAATCTCACTATATACTATTCTTGCTCGCTGTAGGAGTAAAATTCCCTTTAGTATACATATTGGTATCTCTCTGGTTGTATTTGTGTTTCCCTAGGGATCCCTCAAATAAAGTCTGAGTTTTTCAGTCCTTTTCAACTGCAATTTCCAGTCCTTAGACTAGGACTCCTATTGAAACCATGATAAGGTATGGGAGAATTGGGTCTCTGTCTTTCAGAAGGCTTGAGTCTTCTGCTTAGATGGCTACACCTGCCCCACTCCAGTTCACCTGATGTTCTTGCCCCCAGGTGAGACATCAAGGCAAAAGATGCATTTCCCGTTCCTTCGGTGGGCTCTGTTTCAGGTGGTGCAGTGAGTTAAGCATTGGGCCACTAACAAAATGCTCTAGCCTACCAGCTACTACATGGTAGAAAAATGACGCATCCTGCTTTCATAAAGGTTACAGCTTTCGAAACCCTATGGGGAAGTTCTATTCTGCCCTATAGATTCACTATGAGTCAGATTCAACTCCACGATGTGAATTTTAAATAATTTAGGTCCTGGTAATGTGCAAGGATACCAAAATTCACAGAAAAACTCCATTATCTTTTAATTCCATTTTTTACCATGAGCTTTGTGAGACCTTCTCATAATTTTCCTAAGAGTAGACCTTTATCAAGAAGAACATCAAGCCCAATATATATTTCTACATATTTATTTTTCCCCTTCTGAAAAGCTAAAGCATAGGGTGAGGGTACCCAGAGAAAACTGGAAAAAAACTCCACTGGACAGAGCTTGCATAGTACCCATGTTTCCTGCTAGGTGAGCAACCAGCAACTCGCTCTAAGTTAGTGCACCTGGTGGCTTCACGTGGGAAGGTTCTCTCTGGTCAGTGAATTCTTTCATAAAAGCAGTTTTGCTTTAACCTCTTTTTCTTTGTGATGGCTGATTTAAGAAACCAGCATTTGGCTGTGAGCTTTTGTTTCCTGCTCGGTTAAAATGCCCCAGAAAATGGTGATGCTGAACACAGCTTACAAGGACAGCACTATGGTAAAAATTTAAATGTATGAGTGGTTTTCTCATTTCAAAAAAGGTGAAATGTCAATTGATGACAAACTTCAGTCTGGATGTCCATTAACTTCCTGAAGGGACAAAAATGTCAACAAAATTCATGCACTTTGCTCAAAGACTTGATGACGATCTTAAAGAGATGGGGAAATTATCTGGAGTATCTTGGAGCTCAGTTCAGAGAATTTTAACAGATTTATGAAGGAGAAGAGTTGCTGCAAAATGTGTGCCTCCGGTTCTCATTGACCAGGAAACAGAGCATCAAGTGGAACCATGTGGTGCTTTGAAAGAATAGCTCTGAAGAGACCCAGATTTTTTCCCAAGGTCATTACAGGTGACAAGAAGTAGTGCTATTCTTATGTTTCTGAAAGCAAATATCAATCAAGCCAGTGGAAGACACCATCGTCATCTTGCCCAAAACAAGCTCTTCAAGTGAAATCAAAGATCAAGATGATGTGAGAGGGTTAGTGCACTTAGCATTAGTTCCACAAGCTCAAACTGTTAATCAAGCTTTCTATTTAGAGTTTGGGGGGGGGGGGAGGCTGGTTTGTGGCAGAAGAGGACCTAGTTTTGCCACCAGGACAATGCACCTGCTCATGCAGCCAAAAAAAACACAAAAAAACCCGTATGCCACTCTCTGTGCCACGCACCTTACTAATCTGACATTAGTCTGTGTGACTTCTTTTTGTTTCCACAAATGCAGACGGACATGAAAGGACAGCGATTTGATGAGGTAGAATAGGTGACCAAAAAATGTGGGATGTGCTGTCAGCCATCCAAACAGATGAGTCTGAAAAATGTTTCCAAGAATGGAATTGCACATTTGACAAATGTATTCAGTATAATGGATAGTACTTTGAAGGTTGTTAGGTTAAAAAATTTTTAAATACATACCTTTGGAAAAAAATTCCATTTTGGGGGGGGGCACCCCCTCATATTTCTCTAAGCTTCTTAATGAAGTTCATTAATAATAATTCAATCACATCACTCAGTATTATACAATTTTTACCACAGTCAGTTTCAAAACATTTTCTTTCACTTTGAACTCCTTGATATCAGCTCCCCTTTATCTGCTCTCTCCCATACACTCCACCCTAGAAACCCTTATTTTTATTATTTGTGTGTGTGTCGCATCTTACACCATCCAATATATACACTTCCATACAATTCTGCTGTTTACTCCCCTCAAGTGGGGTTATACAGCCATCATTGTTATCACCTGCTTCTCCCCCGTCCCCCCTCCCACCTCACCTCACTTACCATTCCCTCAGGGAACCATTACTCCTGTTATTGATTCTGAAGGGTTATCTATTTTGGTTTTCATGTATTAAATTATCTTAATTTTACAAATGAGCACATAAATCTAACATGATTAATGAGGTAAAACAAATAAAAACCATAATAGTAAGAGGAAGAAATATTAAAGAACTGGAGGATAGTTATGTGTTTTATCAGTGCTATACTGCCCCTGGATTTATCTTCCCTTCCCTGTGGCCCTTTTGAGTGAGGCTGTCCAATTAGCTTACAGGTGGGTTTGGGGTCTCCACTACATCCCCACCCCTTTACATCGATTTTGTTGCTTGATTTGGAACTTTTGATACCTTTTTCCATCAATATCTCATGATCCCGTAGGCTGGTGTGCTTCTTCCAAGTGGGCTTAGTTGCTTCCTTGCTAGATGGCCACTTGTTTGATTATAAGCTTTAAGATCCAAGATACTATATATTTTAATAGCTGGGCACCATCAACTTTCTTAACCACATTTGCTTATGCACACATTTTGTCTTCAGCAATCCTGTCATGAAGGTGAGCATCATACATTGCCACATTATTGGAACCAACCATTCTTGTACTGAGGTAAGACTTAAATAGAGGCCCAAAGTCCATCTGCTCCCTTGTTGCATTAGTATTAATTAATAACCAAATATACTTATATTTAAATAATTCTATATTTACATATATACATGTATAGACCTACATATTTTTTTCCTTCGTCTTTCCTATTTTTCTTTTTTCTTGTTACCTCCCCCACTATCATGTTTGCCCATCATTCACCTCTCAGTAATTCCTCTCAGATGCAATTCCATTGATCAGACATGAGCAGAAAAGCTAAATCCTCCTCTCCATCCATTTTAGAACACTTACTATTCCCCTATGCCCATCTTTATTGGCTCACTGCTCTCCTCCCTCCACCTTCTCCCCTTTCCTGGCCCCAGGAACCTTCAGTCCTGTCGCTGTCTCCATAGCATTGCTTATCCTGCCTATATTGTATAGATAAGCACAAAACAAACACAAACAAAAACAAAACATGAGAAGCACATAAAAAAGAACATAGAAGTAGTCACAATCTATCAGGGATCCTGACACACAGCAGATGAATATCTCTGTTAAATAGAGAGAAGGTGGGTGTGGGAGACCTGGTAGGGCAGGATCAAGGGGAATGTAACAAACAGGAAGTGCTGAAATCCTGGTGGGGACTGAGCATG
>NW_022111321.1:14670382-14678474 GCF_000313985.2 Echinops telfairi
GTACAAATGTGCTTTACACAATTGATGTGTGTATGGATTGTGATAAGAGTTGTATGAGCCCCTAATAAAATGATTTAAAAAACATATAAATAAATAAATAATAAATAGACAGAAGGTAATTATGTATATCTCCACAGGAAAGGAAGAACAAGAGTAGATGTCCTTCTGGTGAGCAAATCCTTGAAAGAGATGTTCCTGCTCGAGCAACTCCTTACCAGAAATGACTGCAGGGCTGGACTCAGTTGGAGATGTCCTTTCCTCTCCCTAGTGGGCAGCGCTACAGAGGTCAACCCTGAAGATACAGTTCTGGGAGAGTGGCTGGCCATATGACCTGCCCACTTCGGGGCAAACCAAGAGGGGAGGGCAACAGACAAGAAATGGGAGCAAAGCCACAAAGTCCCTGAGGAATCTGATTGTAGGCTTTTGACTTGGGGGCAGCATTTGGCACCCCATCTGACTCTGCAATTTTAGAAGCATGACTTGGTCTTTGATCTCAATTATTTGGTGGGTCTAAACAGAGTTCTTGATTTTTGGTTGATCTTATTATTGTTGTTGTTATTAGTTATTATTAGTTGTTATTCGTTTTGTTATTATTGTTATTATTATTGTTGTTACTAGTTTCCTTATTGTGAGGAGGGTTGACAATTCCTAAGTGCTTTACATGTCAAATCTGAAACAGGCAATTTAGATATTGCCATAATGGTCTTGTCAAATAATACCTAAATCTCAGTGTTGGTGTCAACTGAGTATCTTTCTCATTTAGATTGTGATTTTCCTGGTCTGTGGTATGACTGCTGGGTTTTGTTTGTTTTTTAATCCTGGCAATATGGCTATTATGTTGAGACTTTTAGTACTATTTATTTATTGTATTCCAACAGGCATCATATTGTTTTAGTACAGTAATCATGGCTCAGCACAGCTTTTCATGCTGTGTTTTCTATGACATGGGTTGTCCTCAACTCTCTGTGAAGTTCCATTCTGATGACTTTATGATTACTTAATTCTGACATAAATCAAATACCTCATTGAGATAAGTTTTCATTATTGTTGTCTTCTATTATCAATATTATTATAGATCTGATCTTTATTTGTCTTTGTGATTGGAAATATTAATTATAAAAATTTAAATATATGTTAATGTAAATATACATTAAAATATATAAGTCCATAAGAAAATGGACATTAGCCTCTTGTCAGTAGTATTAATAATTCCACGGTGGAATTTTCTGGATCATCTTCATTATTTCTGGGAATGGAAGGGCATTTCTAGTATGAGAATTAGCCAGAAATAGTTCTATTAGTCATTTTTATGTACTACATCAGTGTCTGATCTACACTTTGCTCATGATAAAATGCACACACACAAAATGACATGCATGAATGTAGGTCATGCTAATTTGAATGTATCATAAGTCAAGGACAACATGAATCTAATTCTCATAACTTTTGAGTAACTATTTTGATCTGCCTGGCATATATCCTTGATCCTGGACTACATCTTATCTCTGCTGGTGCTGCTTGAGAAGTAGAATCTCCACAGGCTGGGCCAGCTGGTCCTACTAGGCAGGAAAGGGAATATCTAGCTCCATGCAATACAAAGTGCTTACCAGGTAAGTCATTAGTATTCCCTGTTGTCTTGATTTCCTGAATGGAAGAAGGGAGCCTCCAGGTCAGAAGGAAGAACAAAATGATTTCCAGAAGGAGCATGTTTGTGCAAGATCCCCTGTGTCCCTGTCTGCCTAATTATCTGAGTTTCAGGACCAAGAGTAAAAGACAGTACTTCCAGGGTCTTAACCATTTATCGTAGAAGAATCCCCACTGCCAGTGTGCCCAGTCCCATTGTATCTCTGAGTGAGGAGGCATGATGCCTACACTATTAAAATAACAGATATTGATTGTCTGTTTCTTAATTAAGCAGCATTTATAATTTGCATACTATAAACACATGTCAAAATCTCTACAGAATTGCTCAATCTCAGAAATGAAGAATAAGTGTTGGCATCTCTATCACAAATCCTCCTCAGTGTTTCTTTCGCGTCCAATATTCCTGGACCAGTCAGAGGAATCAAACTATTCTCATTTTATCATACAGCATTTACCATATAATTTCCATTTAGATGACACATTTAAGTTCATACAATTCCTTCTTGGGCCTCTACAACTAACAGATTTGAGTTCTTACTAGTATTATTTAGAGAAAGCTAAAATATATGGTATCCTTTAAAAATAGCTACTGCAGTTGGTATCTTTTGTGTATGAGTATATTAGATAATTTATGTTTGATAAGCTTTTGTGCTTCTTGAATGGTAAAAGAGAGTGAAATTTATTGTCACTTTCAGGGTATTCTTACACTAAAAAGATCCAAACATGTGGACTCAATATTCCAGATAGCTCAGTAAAAGAAGGTGCACCACCAGCACTAAAATGCACAGCGTGCTCTTTGTAGATGGTACTAGACTTGGGATCTATCTCAGGATTTAAGACCTTGCCAAGACTCATAAAATCTACATGGATGAATTACAATTTGTTGGTTTTGCAGTATCCCAACTCCAACATAGGGGGTACTTCACACTTTCAAACAAATATCAGGACTATCTTTCTGATATAAGTTCTTTCACAGTAACAGAATAGTACTTTTTTCTATCAATCAATAAATAAAAGGATGCAGGCAGAGTTTCTAAGAGTAAGATCAAGGAAGTTACTATTTTCAAGAGATAAATGAAAAATACTTCCAATCACATGAAAAGGAAAATGTAATATATGTGCACAATAGCAGCTCAAATTTCAAAGCAAGAGAGCAGTGTCAAGAGAATAATATTAAGCAGTGAAATTTCAATTTCTTAATTATTTGTACATCTCACAGTCAAAAACATAATAATGTCTTTGAACAGAATACAGCATAATGTATCTCAAATTTCAAATGTTTCTGAACTTTGCTAAAATATTCATACGTGGGTCAAGGAAGCATCTATCTAAGAAGATGCTGATTGCTTACTGATGAATACCCAAATATTTTGAGGCTGAATTTCAAATACCATAACTTCCATCTTTGCAAACTCTTCCAAGTACTTAATGTGGCTCAGAATAGAGTAGATTTTCCCATGGGCATATTAGTTACGCAACTCGGAAGCTCACAGCGGCAGTTCTATCCTGTCCTGTAAGGTTGCTATGAGTTGGAATTGATTTGAGGGCAGTGAGTTTAACTTGGAATTATGTTTCATAAATGTACTTGAAATGTTGTATGTTTAGCTGCACAATGGGTTACGCGTTGGGCTACTAACTACAAGTTCAGTAGTTCAAAACCAACAGCCACTCTGCAGGGGAATGATGAGGCTTTCTACTTCCATAAAAGTTACAATCTCAGACTTTATTCCACTTTGTCCTATAGGATTTCTCTGAGTTGGATTTGACTTGATGGCAGTGAGTTGTATGGTTTGCCGTTGTTGTTTACATTGCTGTTTGCACAATGGTTATGCGCTCTGCTGCTAGCCAAAATGTTCTGTGATTAGAATCCATCAGTTGCTCAAGAGGAGAAGAGACCTGGAGATCTGCTCACACAAAGATTATAAACTAAAAAAAAAAGATTATAAACTAGATAACCTTATCAGTCATTTCTCATTTTTCCTATATGATTGCTATGAATAAAAATCGACACAATGGTAGGCAATAAAGGTAAATGTTAAATGGGCAAGAAGCATCCAGATAGTGATAAAAATTAAAATACATTCATTGAGATAATCTGCATGAAACTGTCTAATATAAAGGAATGCTGGTAGCCTAGAGGGGTTATGCATAAGGTTGCTAACTACAAAGTCAATAGTTCAAAACCACCAACAACCCACAGGAAAAAAAAGATGAGGCTGTCTACTCCTTTAGAGTTATAGTCTTGGAAAATCACAGAAGTTCTACCATGTTCTATAGGATTGCTATGAGTTGGCATTCACTTGATGGCAGTGATTTTGTTTTTGCTACTCTGATAAAGATTTACTGTCTCAGAAATGTAAACAGACAGTTCTACTCTGTCCTATTGGGTCGCTATGAACTGAATCATTGGCAGTGATCTAGGGTTTTGCTTTGTTGTGTTTTCCAATAGAAGAAGAATGGGAAGGTAGGGACAAGAGGTGGGGTGGTGCTTGAAGTGGATAGAAAGGTGCAAGCTTTTTTGAAGATTTAATATTTTGACCACATCTCAAACACAAAGCAAAACAGGGCAGTCTCATAAAGCTCTTGGAGAGAGCAGTCTCAGGAGAGCAAAGGTCATAAAATACAAATGAGGTTAGGATACTGAAGGAAAAGTCAGCGTTGCAGCATTGTGGTAAATGAAGGGGGGAGTGGTAGAAGATGAAGTGAAGTAGTTGGCAAGTTCCAGGTAATAAAGGTGCTTGTAAACTCAGATATCACTTGTCAATGGGTCATATTGTGGTAGCATTTGTGTTATTGTGGTACTGAAAGTTATCCTACTGGTATTTCCAATACTAGCAGAGTACCCATGCATGTTGGAGAGGTTGGAGTGGAGCTTCCACATTGAGTCAGACTAGGGGGAAAAGGCCTGGAAATCCATTTCTGAAGATTAATTAGCCAATGAACATCGTATGATCACTGCAGAATATTATCCAACTCTCTAGCTTTGGATTATGGCACCTGGCGGGATTAATCAGTAGAAGAGAGCATTATGTTTACTGAATGGTCAACAAGGAAAAGGCAAACAGACCCCTGGTAAGCTTGATGGGCCCAGTGACCACAAAGATGGCTTGCAACATTCTGCTAATTGACAGGATGGTCAAGATGGTGTGGGGCAGGGCAATAATACTTTCTGTTGTACACAAGGTTATCATGAGTCAGAGCTGTCTCAAAGGCAGCTAATAACAACAGGCTTAAAAATGGTTTTATTCTTAATGTGAGGAGAATTATTGTAGGTTTTTAATTGGGGAAGTCAGATGATCTGACGTAACTATGAAAAAAATCAAGCTCAAACACAGTGCCTTAGAGTCAGTTCTGTCTCCTAGCAACCATGTAGATAACAGTAGTACTGCCCCTCTGGGTTTCTAAGACTAAATCTTCACAGGAGTAGAAACCTCATAATTTTCCCTGGGATTGGTTGTTGGTTTCAAACTATTGACCTTGTATTTAGCAGCCCAATGTGTAATGTAACTGTAGTCTTAAAAATGTCTCTGGCATTTCTGTGGAGGATATATTAGGGGGGGCAATATTAGAAGTAAAGAAACTAGGTTAGAAAGAGTTTAAAGAAGCTTTGGCCTGATGATATTGGCAGATGGAGAAGTGAATTAACTAGGAACTCATTAGGAGATGAATCCCATGGAATTTCTTTGGCTGGGAGAATGCGAGCAAAAGGGAGAAAACATGTGCTAGACAGGGTTCTCTAGAGAAACAAAACCAGGACACATGATTTTATATAGATAGATAGATAGATGATAGATACAACACAAATAAATAAACAAACAACTAATTAGTCCACAGAGCAGTACAGAAGGCTCAATTCAACTCACTTCCATGAGACAGTTAATATACTGGCAGTCCTTCAAGTCATGAGGGCTGCTGGGAGTAAGTCAAGGAAGTAGACAGCTGAGTCTTCTGTAGAGCAATACAGGCAATCTGGCCACTGGCAGCAAACAGCAGGGCGAGTCACCAACAGTCAGCAAGATGACAGGGTTAGATGGCCCCCAGCTCAAGTGATGTATACATCAGCAGCTTGGTGAAGCAGGTTTCAAAGGAACCTCAAACTATAGCAACACAGTCCATGGGTTGGGTCTCCCACAGGTAGTGTAGCTCACAAATTGAGGCAGAGAACTTGCTAAGGCGGCCGCACACAGGTCCGATCATCAGAGAACAAGAGACAGAAATGCGAGGCTCGCGGAGCCATTTATCTCTTTGCCCTTCAATTAAACTGCGACCTTATTAACCCACATGTGTTTATAGACCAGGTTGGTACAATAAACCTACCTATCACAACACATATGACTGCTTTTTTTCTTAAACAACTGCAGTTGTAAGGCAGCTCTGCATTGATTTGTTGATGTGGATGGTGAATTAAACAAACAAACAAACAAACAAATGCTTGTCAACCCAAAAGCTGAATCTAAAGGGTGTCAAGATTTTATATATATATATGAATTTAAATGAACAAACCAAGGAAAATATCACCTTGAGATGAAAAATAAAAAGTAAAGAAAAATAAATATTTTTTTCTAATAGAAAGGAAGAAGAGTCCTGTAATAGAAATAGCACTTTAGAAAGTTTACTGTCAGAGACATAGGTTTAAATTCTGACTCAGTCACTTAAATTGATGTAACCTTGAGGGATTATCTGATTTTGTGGAAATTCACTCACTGCTACCTTGTGCACAATAATGCTTATCCCATAACAGTGCTGTAAAGATTAACAGATAGCTAAAGCATCTTTAACAGTCTCCTGTCACTTAGCAGACTTTCTGTTCCTCAGCTCTCCTTTAATCATTCTACAAAAACAAAACTAAAATGAAATAGTAAATGATTAGCACGGTCAATTGGCACCAGCTCAGATTAAGTAGTTCAAGAAAAGTAATGTCTTGTAAAAGTTTCCATTGATTTTAAATAAGGACAGATTTTCCCCCAAATAAGGTTAACTGGTCATTCTCTATTCATAATAAATATTTGGCTTCTTGGACATAATTAATATGGCGCTTCTACCCATTATTCCTATGTTAGAGGAATAGTTAGTGTCACAAGAAGGAAAGTTAAGATGGTGGGTGGAGGCATCTGTGGCAGTTACATAATCTGTTCTCAATTTGAGACATATGAGTGAAAGGGTGGAGTTCAGCTTGTCAATCAGGTGGTAGCTTGATGATCTAATTTGGAGACGCTAAGGTGATAAATAGCTCAGTAAATACCAGACGCAGATTCATTTCCTGGGAGACATTGCAGCTGACAAGACACATGGCACTACACTACTGCCGTGTGCTAGAGGAACCATATGGAGACCCCTGCCAGCACTGAGATGCTTACAACCCCACTGGATCCACAAGACTTCCCACCACTGACCTGTGATCTGCCTGCAATTGGCGCCATTGCATGTGTTTCATGAGTGTGAAAAATACTTTATATATTGGTTTCAGACATGGGCTAATATTGGACTTATGGACTTGATCTGTACTGGAGTAATATGTTTTCTCAATTTTCAATTGCTCTTGTCTTCTTATACACATATGAGTGTCTATGAATTTGTTTCTCTGGGCCACCCAGACAAACACAGCATGACTCATCTCTGCCTTCTGACAGTAGGGAAGCTAGAGGAGGTTGGAGCTATCACTGTGCACATCTTTCTACACAGGTCCATTTGTTCATGTATAGATATGCTAGATGTAGACTGTGAATCTAAAGTTTTCTTTCCTGAATCTAAGAATTCTTTGGTGTTTATTCTCATGGATTAATGAGTGGGAAAAGAAAAAACTTAAATCATATTTAATTGTAGTCAAATTGGCATCCCTAAAGTTGTAATAATCGTCTGAGAGCTAACTATAAATCATCAGTTTATAAAGTGCATATATTAAAAACCTCCTATCATTTAGTATATTTCCAGTTAACAAAATGCCTTCAAAGGTAACCACATTTTGAGACTCTCGCAGGACTGGGTATCGTTTCTTTCCGTTGTATGTCGGGTCAAACATGAATCGCTCCAACATGATGGCACCTAACAGCAGCAGCAGTTAACAAAATGACAAAGACATATGGAAAGCCTTCACAATCTCCAAAGGATTACCCACAGTCCTCCAGTCAATTCCGACTGATGGTGACTCTTTACAGGCTTTCCCACCTCTAAGTCTTTCCAGGATGGATAGCCTCATGACCAGTGGTTTTAAACACCCATGTTAAGACTAACATTCCAATACTTAGCTGATTGCACCATTAGTGTTCTTTCTACAAAAGTTTTGGGGCTTATAAGTAAAGTAAAATGGTGTTTAGCAACTCTTTTTAAACACACTCGGGACAATCATAGAGGAAAAGCAATCACTGCTTCTTCGACTTGAGTAGAATGACTGACATAACACATACTTGCATGAGAACATTAGCAAACCGTGGCGAGATCTACATAGATG
>NW_022111321.1:14678864-14690193 GCF_000313985.2 Echinops telfairi
ACAAATTAATTAAAATATAAATTGGTTATACTAATTACCTTTAGGAAGTGCACAAACAGATAATTATCGTGATAATTACATCAGCTATATTTATCAAGCTGCTGCTCATTGTTAAAACAAGCAAAATTTATTTCTGTGATATAATCGTCTCTGTTTTTTCTCTACTTTTCTGGCCACATGTGTTCCAATTTTGTAGCGTGGGATTCCTTCAAATGATGTTGTGTCTTAGCTTCCATCTCTTCTTTTCACCTTACAGACCTTCCATGGGTAATGACATTGTTCCCAGAGGTAGCTTTGATAATCAGCTATGGCGTTTGCTTCCTCTGCTCCAGGCCTCCTTTCTAAATTCTAAGTTCATATGCCTGTCTGCTGCTTCAGAGATAACCTCACTTGTTTCATGCACATGTGCAGAACTAAAATTATACAATTAACTTAGTATAATTAACAATCACTTCTTATGAGCCAGAAGCAGCCAACTCTGGCATATCACTGCCACCAACTGTTACCTGGATTTCACATGCACCTTCCTAATGGTCTCTGGTCATTCAAATATTTTGCATGTATTTTTCTGGGGAAAGCATAAGGATTGTCTTGCTTAATATGTTCCCTATGTTATAGGGAAAACACCCCAACTTCCTTATTATGAGTGAAAACTAAAAAGGATCTGTCTTTGATGCCTGGTATCTCCTGTTATCCTCACTACCACAAAGATGCGTTGGCATTCAGTTCCTTGAAAGTGCCTTCTTAGTTCTGCCACAAAAACCCTGTTATCTGATTCTCCGCACCTGGAGCAGTTTTCTTGCCATTGCCCTAATTATTCCAATAGTTTCTCATGGTTTATATTCTAGATACAGCTAACAAATTTTACATAACGGATCATTTGTTTTTTGCTCACCTCTAATTTATATTCCTTTCCATGCTATTTTAGAAAGACATCAGCAATTACACCACTGGTGAGAATTTAATTTTCAGTGTTCTTGTTCCATTTTTTCCTGTTGCGTTGTAAGAGTCATTTTATTAGAAATCATAGCCAATTTAACTAGTTTTATTTCCTTTTGGTGAAAAAATATTCTTTAATTTAGTAATTAATTGGGAGTATCCCTTAGCCCTAGAATAACTGGTTTTATGGTCTTACTTATAATCTATCATGAAAAATAGTCCATGGGCACCTGAGAAAAATCTATGTTCTACTGTTGTTCACTGGAGTTCTATTGATGTCAGTTAGGTCACACTGATTAACAATATTACACCCACCTTTCATTGTATTCATTGTCTTTTTGTCTTTGTGTGTGTGTGTGCTCTCTCAATTATGGAGAGTGGGGTATTGAAGTCTACAATATTATTGATGTATCATCGATGATCATGAATCATTGCGTCAATTCTGTCCATTTGTTTCATGTACTTTAGTTCTCAGTTGTGAAGTGCATCTAAGTGTATTATTATTTTTCCCTGATCCTTTTATTCTTTTATTATAAAATGATTCATTTTGTTAATAAATTTAGTGTCTAAAGACAAGTTTTGTATGATATGTACATGATCTCTGTGCTCTCTTAGGCTTACTGTTTGCATGACTCGTTTTTATCCTTTTAACATTATATGTTTTTTTCAATGATGCTTAATTGTATGAATTGTATGCATATAGTTATGAACCAGTCAAGAAATCTGCATTTTAATTGTTGTATTAATAATTTATATTATTATAGTTATTAAGTTGTTTGGATGTACATCTGCATTTGGCTATTTTTTAATATCATATATATTTTGGTTCTCTATTCTTTTACTTCCTTATTTGTTACATAATTATTTTCTTGTGTAGCATCTTAATTCTTTTTGGGGAATACGTCTTTGAAGTCTGTTTTAGTGTTTTCTCTGAAAATTATAATGTTCAACTTAAAACAATCTACTTCTCATTAAAACTAGCTCAATTCCAAGGCTACACAATTACTTTTCTCAATATAGCCCTTTCCATTCCTCTGCATTATTGTCATATAAATTGTATCTTTTACATTATAGGCTAAACAAAACCGTTTTATAATTATTATTTTATGTACTTCTCTTCTAAGACAAGTAAAAACTAAAAATAGTTAAAATATACCTATATATTTTATGTATCTATATAATTACCTCTACCAATTCTCTCTATATTTTTATGGAGAGTTGAATTACTTCTCTTCAACTTTGATAATGTCATCTCTATGGCTGGATTAGTATAGGAGTGTAGATAAGTGTGAAAAATGTGAAAATGCTTAAAGGGTAAAAAGAAGTAGCTTACAAGGAAGTAGCTAGAAGTGAATGGCAATTTTCAGAAATAAAATAAATCTGAGATTCCAAAATATATCTCAATGTTTCAGCTTTTCAAAATGATTGGATGATACTATCATTTCCCTTATATAACAGCTTAGTAAGGTTCTTAAAGGAAAAACAATCAAATGAACAGAGCCACTTGAGTAATTTTATGGTTGCTACATCGTTTTGCACATAAGCACCTTCATATTGCCCAGAAATGCTCAACCTTTGCTGAATTAATGAATGTGTTGATACAATCACTGAAGACTAGAAATAAGTTTTAAACCAACATATAATTAGTCAGGTCATTTAGTAATTGTTTCATTAATCAACAAGTATGTAAGTGCATAGAATATGTACAAATTGATATATATATGTATGATTTTCTTGAATAACTATTTCAACATCTAACAAGCAAAGATATAGGTTAGAGCTGTAAGTGTTTAAAAATAATTCATTCAATTAAAATGAAAGAACAATTGAATGAATTATTATATGATTAAGGAAATAAATTCTTTAGAATTCAGGAAAATTTTTTCTCTCTGTTAGAAATATACCTAAATTATCTTGATATGTGCAATTTAAATAAGTGATAAATATCTAACAATATGACTGAAAATAACTAAACATTTTAAACACTGAGTCTAAGAAAAGTACTCTTAGGAAAGCTAATTAAATAAGCAATCATGTCAGAAAATTGAGCAAAGCAAATTCAATCAAAATTACAGAAAACATATTTCCTATTAGAATAAAAATGATTGAATTATAAAAATCAGTGGATACCATGTTGTAGATAATAAAAACTATATTATCTAAAAACAACATATTTTATAGAAATATATGAATGCATTGGAAAGGGAAAAGATCTCTATGATGTAACTATTTTGTTTTTATCTGAATGAAAATTAATTTTTATTGAACTATGTCTTATTTCCAGATAGATAGATTATAGCACTGCCAAAATAAGATAAAAATGTTTAGAACATGTAATATATCTTAACATTAAAAAAATTAAATTTATAATGCTGCCCACTATATTCCAGATGAGTCAATACTAAATTTCAACCCAAATCTAAGAGATCAAGTTCCTCCTCTAATTAATAGTATTATTTCAAAACTTTATTTGTACCATATTTCTATATCCACAAAGTTTTGATTGATATCATTAGTTATAGTGATTTGCTATTAGACCAGTTATAAAATTCAAAGTAAATGAAGTTTCAAGAGCTGAATTTTAACTACATTAATAAATGATTTGGTAGAATTGATATTATTAAATGTATATTTGGTGATTATTATGTTCATTAGGACACATTTAAGTGACATATGTGCATCCATGTATTGGAAGGGGTTATTAATAGGCTTTCATTATCTTTCTTAGAGGGATATCATTTTGCTTTGAGTCCCCATCCATTTTTCGTCCTATTTCTAGAATGTTGATCATTGTTCTGCAATACAAGGAGCATTGAAGTCACACTCGATCCCTCATGGTGCAAGTGATCAACACATTCCGCTATTTGATGCACGTTTGGCTGGTTGAGCCTTCCCGGAGACACCTCGGAAGACAGGCCCGCAAACTGCTTTTGAAAAGTCTTCCAGGGAAAACCCTATACAGTCCAGTTCTACTCAAACACATGAGGTGGCTTTGAGTTAAAGTCATCTTGGACAGTAATGATTTGATTGCCGTTTCACTTTCTTTCCGACCTTAGAAGAAATAGGCCTATATTCCTTCAGTATGACAGCCATCAGGCCTACAAACACAAATGCATGCAGCCTCTGTCATTATCAGATTCTCTGATAAAGCATTTACATATCTTAAGACTTATTTCAGGGTGATGTAATCACAGAATAAATACAGCCTATTTTCTGCCGCAGACTTCCCAAGGAAGATGATATTTCACAGGTGGAAAAAAATACCAACATGATTTCAAAGACATGTTTAGCATATAATAATTGATAAACATAGCACACTAATATATAGACTAGGGACCAAATACTTAGCAAATAAAGAGCAAACTGGCCATCCTTCACATTTGGAAGCACTTTCTTCTAAGGGAATTTTGCAACTAGTTCTGTGAATGCAAAATGGAAATAATTCCAGATGCCAATTCTACTTCCTGGGTGTTGATTTGTAAATAAATCAAAGAAAGACCACTTGATGAGCTCTCAATTTCTGATCTAAGTTTGGTTGCTCACTGGTGTATATTTATCCACATGTACATCTTTACCTTAGTCTATCCTCCACTGACAATATCCTCCCTCCGCACTCAGCCAGTCTTGCTTTTATTTTAAGACTACACATTTCAAAGCCCCAAAGTACTCCCTAATGAATTTATATTTTATTTCTCCACCAAATAAAATAAGCGTTATTTATACACCATCTCGTGATTTCTGGTTTATAAATGCTGAATTTATCTTATGCATTAACTCAAGGAGGTTTGAATCCCTGTTATGACATTTACTATCTGTGTGATCTTGGATAAGTTATGTCCAAGTGTGTGGGAGGCAACCTATTGAGTTCTCAACTTTTCATTATAATATGTAAGGAAAAAATCATTTTGGATAATATCAAATAGAATGGGTTTATTATTCAATAAACACATTTTTAATATTTTTAAAATGTATTTTAGTTAAAATATATGTAAGCCAGAGGCATCAGAATCCCTCTAAATTCACAAGGAAGAGAATGAGTATCCCCATTAGCCCAGAGATAGTTGCTATGTGATAGAGATTAGATATAATTCCGCCTTTCAAAATTTTTACCATTTCTGAAACTAGCTGTTGTCCCCATAGCATTCTCTATTCATTTGTCGAGTTCAAAATTTTGTTACAATGGTTACACTGAATGCATAGATTGTATTTCATAATTTTAAGATTTATTAGAGAAGTTACAGGCAGTAATTTAGGGTCAGGATCAAACTAGAAGTAATGAAAACAACTTAGGAGATAGGATACTGTTCACCCATCACAACAGTTTGCAAATAAGATAGGTTCCTGATTCTTCTGTACAGTTTCTGCAGGTAGGCCATGTTTCTGTAACCTCTGTCGTCTGTCCCCCCCTTAGGTTTGACATTTGTCACTTGCCCTATTAAGGCAAGTACTACAATTCCATTGGCCCCATCATTAAATACTCATGTACATCCTGCTTTGCCAGCAAGCTTTCTACCCAAAGGCACTCAGTTACCTTGCTTTGTGGGTCAACAACCAATCACTACTGCAACCATTCATCAGCACTGCCATCTCGTGCTGCTACTCTCTTCAGTGTTAACATTCTTTCTTTCCTAGTTCTAAGCACAGTAAACCTGGGTCCAAAGGATGTACTTCTTATCATACCTCCAACTAAGTCTATAACCTTTCGAAGGCAGTGTTTCCCTCTTTCTACACTCTGATTTCTACATAGCAAAGGAAGAGCAGATTTATTGTTATGATGAGAAAGAATTCCTTGGAGTAACTTCCTGGCCTTTTGCTCAGCGATGCAGTTTTCACCCTTTAACAGAGATTCCTCTTCATAATTAGCCCCCACCACCACCTTATGACTTTAAACAAAATCTATCCGTATTATTCCTTTAGAATGCCCCCAAACAGTTGCAACAACCTTCTGAGCTGACTTCTCTGCCTTGAATTTTCTCCCCCAGCTGATCCCCCTTGGAAACCCCTGTTGTGATTGGATTTTTTTTAAGTCATCACACACAACTAAGGTAAATCAGTGAACTACTGAGACAACTTATCTGTAGTCACCCACTGATCACTGAGACATATTTTAAAATGTTTTGTTTGGAATAAATACACTCATGCTTGTAAGAACGTATGTGCTAGCAGTATTCTCACACTGAATATTTTTCGACTCACCTTTGTGTGAAGAAAAACCCATTGCACTTTACAGTATAAATAAATATAAATGAAAAAGAAAAAAGTTGATTAAGTTTTATACCACCATGACTGTAATCCTAGGACTTTTGCTTGTTACTGTCTGTGTTGAAGGAAACATGAAGAATTCTTCACAGAGATAAATTGACAGCTAGAGAGCATTAAGTATATATTCCATTGTCCCAGTGATTCTCACATTGAAGACAATTACATTTGAAAAGGGTTCTTCTCCAAATCTAATCTTTCTTTCAATTAAGCATCCATTCACTTCTCTTTGACAAGAAAAATCACATAAAGAATGCTTATCATTAAAAGGGGAGCCCTGGTGGTGTAGTGGTTACCCTGCATCAGAAGCTACACAATGGTAGTGAGTTTGGGGCAGGGGGTTGTTTTCCTTAAAAGAAAAAAAAAATCAGTAATTAAATCCATTAAATGCATTAAAATATGTTAAGATCAGGAAAATGGAACAATATAAAATGGTTACAAGAAGCATAACTCATAGGCTCTGCCTTTTATAAGCAGGTGGTCACAGAAAATACAGACATACAGAAGTAGTGGGTCATTTTAGAGAGATAGGGGAAGCATCAGCTCTGTGTTCGCTTTCAGGAGGGAGAACTCTGACTATGGAGTCATTGGCTGAGCCCACTGACACTGTGCTTCTCATTCATTCAAGATATATTTACTTTGTACTTCCTATAATAATTCATCATGATATAGATGATATAGATGTAGATATATAGATATAGATAGATATAGACAGATATAGATAGATATCCCTGAGGGTAGGGTGGGGATGGGAGGGGATAAAGGGGAACTGATATAAAATAATTCAAGAAGAAAGAAAATATTTTACTGATTGTGGCAGCAATTGTACTAATATGCTTGTTCTAATGGAATTACGGTTGTTATAATATTTGTAAGAGCTCCCAATAAAGTGATTTTAAAAATTAAAAAAAAATTAAAATAATAATAATCAGCATTGTGACAGTACTAGCCTCAGAATTTTCAGCATCAAATAAGAACTCTGATGCCATTATTATTTTCAAATCTTAAAAAAAAAAATCTCCCCTTTTGTTTCCTTTGTAGAAATGGTTGACATTCTTCTTATGTGTTTAGTTAGTTTGCTACAATGCCAAATTTGGTATGTTTACTTTGTATTCTTTCCACGGACTCTTGTGAACCCTTTTTTGAGCATGTATATCTTTCTTCAACGCTGGGGATTTTTATTTATGAGTGTACTGATTTTCTTCTATTTGTTTCTCTGTTCTAGTGGCATTTGGTTGTCTGGATTATGGCCCCTAGAATACATTCTCCATGCTCTTAACAGAGATCAACACAATTGTATGTCAAAATCCAAATAGTAAACATTTCAGACTTTGTGGGCGAAGTGTGAGGAACAACTAATGCCTATGGCAGTTTTCCTTTGAACGTCTAAACACCATCCTTAGTTCAAAGACATTATAAAATAGATCACAAACAATGGTGTGATGATGTCTGTTCGATGTCTTTGTTTACTTTTGCTTATATATTTCATTAATCAGCTTTGTTGCAATAGTTTAGTTCCTCTTTTTTTATGGACTCTCTACCAAGCAATGCTTATGGATGCAACGGCTAAGAAATCACATGACACGCTGTCCTGGACAAATGTGCTGCACAGACTTCTTTAACGTGTTCGGGAGCTGAGGTGTCCCCGGGAGGACTGAGGTGTGCCTGACTTCAACCAGGGTATTTTCAATTGCCTCATATGCAGGCCAAAGTTGGACGATGACTATGAAAGACAGGAGAAGAAATGACGTATTTGAAGATGATGGTGGTGAAGAATATCGAAAATAGAATGAATCATCAGAAGAACACATTTGTCGTGTAGGAAATACAACAGAATGCTCCTTCTTAGCTAAAACAGTGATACTTTCTCTTATGAATTTTAGAACCTTTATCAGAGGAAATCCTCCTCTTGAAAAAGACATCATGCTTGGCAAAGGATCAACAAGAGTGGAAGCCCATCAAGGAGATGGATGGACACACAGGCTGCAAAAATAGGCTCAAACCATTGACGGAATTCAAATAATCTAATCAGTTTTCTGCCTTAATCACCATTTTAAGTACTCAAAAATGATATACCGAAAGTTAATTTATCATTTCATACAATAAGTAGTTAAATAAGAATAATGAGAAGTATGCATATCTAGATTATGTTGTAAAAGCTTTTAAATATTAAAGAAAAATATTAAATAATACCTGACAAAAATACAATAAAACTTTTAATTATGATATTTCCATATTGCTTCTTGATTGGCATCCTCCCTTGAAACTTTCTTCATTTTTATCCAAGCATAATCAGCTGTCTGATTTAAGCTTACCTAGCTTTGCACTGTAGGAGTGGGATCCCATTCCTTTAGAAGTAGGCCAATTAGACAGAAGTCATTGTGTTTGATACTACAAATATTTGTGCAACTTTTCTTCTCTGAACAAATTATGTTCATATTTGAAGAACCTCTTTCCTCTTCTGCTGAACTTACAAAAATCATTTTGACAATATCTTTAGCTCTTTGAACACTTTCAGAAGTTGCATTACTGACTCATAATATCTTGTGGGAATTGGGGGCATAACACAAAGCTGAAGCAAGGGATGGCGTGTCACCCCTCCAGTTGCTGGGCACCTTTTTTCTTGATGTTATATGTTTGTTTATGGAAGTAACACATGCAAGAGAATAAAATGCAGTATTTCATAAAAGTTATAAGATTTTATGAAATGAATAAATAAATATTACAAGCATCGTTCTGTCTACTTATTTTATACCTGTGAATGGAGTGAACATTACTACGGGCACTTAAAACAGGCTACAGCACAGATGAAGGTTATAAAAGAGTAAGGGATGTACATTTGTGATTTGCACAGCGAGCAGCCGGCTAGCCGTCCACCTTAGAGCTAACCCTGATAAGCCTTTTTGAAAACTGGTTCCCCATACAACTGGTTCTCTCCCCCCAAAATTAGGCATCTGTTCTCCTGAACTGGCTGACCCCCACTCCTGGTTCAAACAGAAGACCAATGATAAGGCTAGGGGGGGCTGGTGGTGTTTCCTTCTGCACACATAGGGTTGCTCTGAGTCAGAACTGACTCAAGACCTCAAGTAGCAACAATGCCTAATGGCAGGAGCCATAGGAGGGCAATGGTTAAAGAACTTGGGTGTAGTGGATTGGCCATACCATGGGAGACAATGTGACAGTTTGCCATCTGCTTCTGAAAAGATTGACAGGCTTGGAAACTCTACAGGGCAGCTCTACTGTTCTACAGGGCTGCGAGAAGTTGGGCTTGACTGGGTAATAGTGGGCTTTATACCGAATTAGGCACAACTTTGAGAAAATTATTTAATTACTTTATGTCTCAGTTGTTTCACCTATAACTGGGAAAATAATAGTTATTTGGGGGTTACATGAGATAGATCAGGTGGGTTTTTTTTTTTTAAGACAGACCCTGTGTACATGGCAGATACTCAGTAAAGGTTATCTATTGTTTTTATGGACATAATAGATTCTCTCAAGCTCTGGAAGCCATGGGATAATTTTCAGAGCTCTTTCACGTCTTCAGCATATGGTTATGCCTCCATCTTTGGATGAAGATTACAAGTAATTTTGCATTGGCAGTTTTTTGGATTTCCTGCACTTATTTTTATTTCTTCTTCCCTTGAAGGCTTCTTTTTCTGTTCCCCTGAGTGAGGTAGCTGCCTGCTCTTTGCACCCCAGAAGGCACATAATCAGATCAGAGTTACTTGGGATGCATCAGGGACGAATGTGCTCAATTTCAGTAGAGGTTAGCTCAGGGAACGCAGTGCCCGTAAGTGACTTCTGACTCATGGATATTTAGTGTTTCTGAGTAAAATCTACTTCATAAGGTTTTTAATGGCTGATTTTTCAGAAGTACAGTGTCAGTGCTTTCTTACAGGGTGCGTCAGGGTGAATCAAATACGTGGCACTTTGTTTAGCAATCAAGCACTTAACAATGTGTGTCACTCAGAGATTCAAAAGCAGCACTCAGTTCTACCGGTTCCCATGCAGAACCTTGTGGCCATTACGAATAGCTGCTTTCTGGAAAATATTTCCTTAAGAAACTTGATGTTTCCATGTGTGCATTCAGAGTTTAGAAACCCCTGTTGTTCATGTTTGGGGCAGAATAACCAATATGTTTGTCACGCATTTTGTATTCATACTCTGAAGGCAACTCCAGATTAAAAATCTATGCCTTGTCATGACTTTCCATATTCCAAGAATGTATGAAAATCTCTGGTGTTCTGTTGGTCAATCTCCATACTTCCATTTCTCAAACTCACTGCCATGGCACTGCTTATGACTAATAGTGAGCCTGTGGGATAGGATAGAACTGCCCCTGTTTCCTAGACTCTGACTCTTGGCAGGAGGAGAGTTTCCTCCCTTGGAGCAGCTGGTGGCTGGTGGTTTCAAACTGATGATCCTGTGGTGAGCAGCCCAATAAGAAACACACTATGCCTTTCAATTCTAGTAACATTATAATTCCATGCCTCTTGATTATTATTTCAATGAGATTTTGTAGAGAGAAGAGAGTTAAACATATAGATTTGGAGTAGCAGCCAAATATAGCTTTACAATAAAATGTGAACTATTACATTCTCATCTCTTAAATATGAAATTATAAAGGTAGCATGGAATAAATTATATTGACACTCAAGCTTTGGGATTTGTCTATGAAAGCTATAGTTAATGATGTGCTAAGTGTGTCCTTTGTATGGAACTCGTATTTGGATGTACTCTGCCTGTTAAATGTATTTTCTGTTTAGTGTTTAATGCATAGGTTTTTCACTATTAAACACTATATTTCATAGCATAATATGGGGATTAAGGGTCAATCACAAAAGGACAATATTGTATGAGTCCACGACTATAAAATAAACCCCATGATGAAAGCAGGCCACTGTTTCTAAGGCATGTATTCATCTAATCCAGTCCCCTACACAATGAGGTAGAAAGCCTGCCTACTGTCCACGAAAAGTGGATTGCCCCTTCTAAATGTACTTCTTAACATTCTCTTCAACAGAGGACACCTCACCTCAGTTGGGGTCAGTTTCCAAGCTCTGGGAAGAGAAAACAAAACATCCCATTGCCGTCATACAAAATTGTGTTAAGGTTACCCTCATCCAGCAGA
>NW_022111321.1:14692219-14694129 GCF_000313985.2 Echinops telfairi
TCTGGTCTAGCCAGACTTGCAAGACATTTGATCTTTCTTTAAATAAATTTTACAGCTAATTCAGCTTGAAAAAAAAATGAAGGGGAAATACCAGAGGGTTAAGTCCCTGGGCATCCAGGGAACAGGGATGTGTATTGCCTTACCAACTAATGTGCAGAGTCCACGGAAGAGTGGATGATTGAAGATGCAGTTAAGTTAAAATTTAACTCCCTATCATTTTATCTTCCTTTTGTTGCATTTAAATTTGTTCTTGTGTTTCATATTTTCTACTTTCTTTTCTGCTGAAATTTTTAAGGGTTTTTTTTTTGTTATTCTTGTTAGTTTTTATTGTTGTTGTTTGTTGGTTTTTAAAATATATCTTCTGCATATGGAATCCAGGAGAAGTAATGCTCTAGAAACAGTAACTGGATTAATGGTTTCCTGGGTGTATGGCAGGAGAAGTTGGGGGGAAATAATGATGAGTACAAGATCTGATTGTGATGATAATTGTACATCTCTTCTTGATGTGAGTGATGTGAGAGAAATCACAGTTGAATTATATGATATGTGAATTATATGCTAAAGACTGTTGGGGGATAAAACAGTGTATACTTGAAATCATAACGGCCTGGGTTCTAGTCTACCCTCTGCTATCCACTAACTTCATGACCTTGAAAAAAGTCATTTAATGCCTCAAGGCACATTTGGTCAGCTGTAAAATTTATTTATTCATAGAAAAAATGTTTATTGTCTACCATGTATCAAACTACTTTTCTAGCTTCTGTTACAATTAATCAAAGAATTCCAGTAAAGTGATTAGCCCAGTTCTTAAGCCCTCAATGAATGTTTGCCATTACTATTATTATTTTTAGCATTCATCTTTATTACAAAGCAAAGAAGCAACTGGACATGAAACAATATTATGTTGCTTGCTACGTCATGCATTGCTTGAGGAAAATAACCTATGTTTTTTATTGCTGTTAGTTGCCATTTTGACTCACGGTGGCCCTCTGTGCACAGAGGAGAAATGCTCCATTTGGTTTTGAAGATTGTGACCTTTCTGAAACAGATTAGCAGGCTTGTCTTTCAAGGGACTTATGGGAGAGTTTGAACCACCAAGCTTTCTTGTGCTAGAAGTTAAACACTTAACTGAAAGAGCTGGATAAGAGTCAACATAATAATGTAAATATTTTTCTGCTACATGGCCTATTGCTGGTGGAAAAAAACAACTTATAAATAATCACTTAGAAGTTCTGACATACATATCACCAGCACTACATGGCAGGGGAGAACACCATCTCTGATCTCCTCTGGTTTCTGTAATGCCACAAGGCAGGGGTTAGACATGTCTTCACCTCCATCCTTTACCCTATGCTGACACCAACCATGCCTCCCACAGCACTCTACTTCTGTGCTGGGCTTGAGAATTCATTGCACACTCACAGACAATACTCATGATTAAGGGAGTTTATTAAGGAAAATAATAGGTTACCAGTGGGTCAGGAAGCCATCCTGCTCTGTTTGACACGCCCATCATCTCAAGGCTGGTGCATCTAGTCTTGGTGGCCTCCACTTGAGACAGAGATGTTGGACATGCTCTTCCAAATGGTCCTGTGATTTCCCTCTGAGACCCAGATAGTTCTTAAGTACTGAGGAATGGCTCAGATGGAAGTATGGTTTGTCTTTCAGCTGAGCATACCCCAAAGGAAAATGAAATAAGTCACATCCTCACTTAAAGTAGTCTAAAAGAGGCCCCTGAGGAAACAAAGGTGACACATTCAACTGAGGTCCACCTTAATCCTGTCACAAGAAGATATGGTGGTCTAATAGTTATGTGTTGGTCTGTGAGTCACAAGGTCTGAAGTTCGAAACCACCAGCCATTCTTCAGGAGAAAGACAGGGCTTTCTACTCTCATAAAGATTTGTAGTCA
>NW_022111321.1:14695475-14713117 GCF_000313985.2 Echinops telfairi
GATACTCAAAATTATTTCTTCTTCAATGTCCACATATGGTGAGGTGCTAACCTTGAAGTCAGCAGTTCCAATCACCAGCTTGTTCCTTGGGAGAAAAAGGAAGCTTTCTACTCTTATAAGGAATTGAAGTCTAAGAAAGCCACACTGGTAGTTCTACCTTACCCTATAGGGTCACCATATCAATTAGTGTTATTTTTCTTTCTTTCTTTTTATGTAAAAGCAGTTTACATATTACCAAAAAATTGGGGATGAAGACAGAGCCCGGCTTCTCATAGTACACTTTCCATGGCCCAGACCTGACCTATAAGACAATGCCATCAAATACATGCTGGCTGATACCATCCCATGTATGTTAGCATATATGTTAGAATGGTTCTCTATGGAACCTGTATGGCAGATTTTCCAGAAGTAGACCATTAGACCTTTCTTCCAAGCTGCCTCTGGGTGGACTTAAACTGCTAGCCTCTTGATTAACAGCGAATAGCATGAAGTGTTTGCACAACCTATGGCTTCACCTGTTCTAGCTGCTTATTTGAAGCTATAATTCTTTACTCCAAATCCTAGTTAGGGAAGCTCATAAAACACTGCTTTAAGAAATCACAGTTGTCTTTTTGAGGGAGCCTTTGGGAACCACTACCCTGAGTCAAAGAATGACTCTAATAACATGATTCTAGGATATCAGAAGGTAATAGAGGAGGTTTAGTTGAAAAATAAAATATTCTTTCTTTTCTTCATATAAAAATGCATTTTGATTGCAAATGCACTCTCAGGAAACATTTTTTATTAGAACATATTTTTAAGTACTGAAAATTATAGAGACTACTGGAAGGAGTAATTGCCAGGGATTCTTTATCTTATTTTGTGAGTGAAATTCTCCCACCCGGAGAATTTGGAACCAGGTGAATTTTTTTTGTTTCATTTTATATTATTACCTTAAAATTTATGATTTGACAAAGCAGGGAGTGCATATACAATTCACCTGACAATAGACACTGTAATAGTTTTAATAGTGTTTTATAGAAATGTCATGTTCAATTAGTGATTTCACTACACTACCTCAACAATTAGTGAACTAATCTAGAAAATGCCAATAAAAATAACATCAGGAAATAGAGAGTTTTTTGCAGCCATTTGCAAGTTATTAAAATGCTGTCCAGTTTAGGACTCAACCTGAATTCAAAGCAGAATCCATGGTCTTCAAATTCACTCAGTGACATTGTGAACCAGTGTCATATAGGGGAGAGGCTCTATTTTTGTATTCCCTTTTATCTAACTCAGAATCTCTCCATTTCCCTTTGTGTCTTCACAGTGCTCACTACATGACTAGAATCATGAGTTGTGTCAGCGCTGAACTGTAGCTCCTAATCAACCCAGCTTCGGCCTATTTCATTTTTCTAGTCAGAAGATGACAGGTTTGGCTGTGACTTTCAAAGATAGAATATGCCATTAACATTGATTTTTTTTAAAGTTGCAAAAGAGGATCATGTTTGCATCCTTTCATTGGAATTCCAATTATGAGGGTTAATCACAAAATCATATTCTTCAGAAATACTGAAATTATAAAATGCATATGTGTTCTTTAGGTTTCTTTTCTTTCTTCATTTTTCTCTAATAATATGACAAATTGTAGGAGACAATGCCAGGTTGTTGATCTCAAAACAAAATCAAGACCCATGTTTTCATAGTACTGGAGTGTATACATGCCCCTGCCACCAAGATATGAATTAAACTCTCTATTATTCAAGAAGTATTGTTGCAACTGCTTGGTGCTTCCAGGGCCCTTAGTCTCTCAAACCAAAGAACAGACCCATGGACCAAAAAATGGCAGACAGAAAGCCAAGTTTCTCTAGAGAGAAAGAAAAGCAGGAGGTGGGAGTTCCAGTGAATTGCCATTAAATTAACTCTCCAGGTTTTTTATCAGGCGTAGGGTACTTGGTCTGTCTGTATATCCAGATTATAGAAAGACCAGTCCTCATTCTGGTCCTATTTCTCTGGTCCAATCATAAACCTAGTCATACCCTCCCTACCGCTGGATTGTGTCCCAGTATGGAGAAGGAAGTAAGCATGCAAAGGTCTCAAAAACATCTTAGGCTGAGTTTAGAATCAGCCAAGGAGTCTGATGCCTACAAGTTGAGGATTTAAATTGTTCTAGGCTGTTAAAATCACTCTTCCAGATGCCCAGCTGCACCTAGGGCTCCCTGCTGCCAGGCCTATTTTCCTCCCTCTGCCTGTGGGCTCTCTGTCTTCTATCTCTCAGAATTTTTAAAATATGTACTTTAAAAAAACCTTAGGGGATACACCCATACCCATGTTTGTTGCAGCATGATTTGGAATAGCAAAAATATGGAAACAACCTGCATATCCATCAGCGTATGACTGGTTAAACAAATGTGCTCCAAACATACAATGGAATACTATGCAGTCATGAAGAATAATGATGAGTCTGCAAAACATTTTATAACATGAATGGATCCGAAGGACATTATGCTGAGTGAAGTAAATAATCACAAAAATGAAAGATAATATATGATGCCTGTGGTAGTCACCTAATCTGGTGTCAATATAAGGATTAAGAGTGTAGGGGGTGGAGTCTAGGCTGTCAATCTGGAGATAGCCAATTACACTTCTGTGGGCATGGCCTCCTCCTAAAAATGCTGGAAAATTGGGTGCTTCCTCCTTGCAAGCAGGAGACACCTCTCTCTACTACTCCCTGGGAGACATTTTGAAAACAGAGAAGCCACATGGATGAAATGAGACCTCTGAAGCCAGAGAAGCCACAGAGAGACCCCTGCCAGCACTGAGACTCTTAGAGCGCCACTGGACCCAATGACTTTCTACCCATGGGCTTGTGATTGTCCTGCATTTGGCTTCATTGCATGTGTTTCATGAGTCTGAAGAGGACTTTATAGATTGTTATTGGACATATGGGCTAATATCAGACTTAGGGCCTTGGACTGGACTGGGTTGGAATGTGTTCTTTTATTTTTAATCATTCTATTAGGGGCTCATACAACTCTTATCACAATCCGTACATACATCAATTGTGTAAAGCACATTTGTACATTCATTGCCTTCATCATTCTCAAAACATTTGCTCTCCACTTAAGACCCTGGCATCAGGTCCTCATTTTTTCCCCTCCCTCTCCGCTCCCTCCTCCCTCATGAATACTTGATAATTTATAAATTATTATTTTGTCATATCTTGCCCTGTCCAATGTCTCCCTTCACCCACATCTCTGCCGTCCTTCCCCCGGGAGGAGGTCACAAGTAGATCCTTGTAATTGGTTCCCGCTTTCCAACCCACTCTCCCTCTACACTCCCAGTATCCCCACTCACACCACTGGTCCTGAAGGGATCATCCTGGATTCCCTGTATTTCCAGTTCCTCCCTATACCAGTGTACATCCTCTGGTCTAGCCAGACCTGCAAGGTAGAATTCGGATCACGATAGTGGGGGTGGGTTGGGTGAGGGGGGTTAATGCACAATTGCTCTTATATTTAATAAACCTTTTCCTTATACACATATGTGTGTCCATGGATTTGTTTCTCTAATCTACCCAGACTAATACAATGCCACTTTAATAAAAAGTCAGGATTAGGTTTAGACACAGAAATCAACATACTTTGACAGTTTCTATGATGAGGCTATGAGAAAGAGTCTCTCAGAGGATGGTAAACCAGTGTTAATTCTAGTGAAGAGAAAAGTGATAGACAATATGGGAGAAGTAAGCTATAAGGTCGCTGTGAGTAAGAATCATCTCAAAGGCAATGAGTAAGTCCACCATGACCAAGGTAAATGAGGACACTGAGAGGTATTTCAGAATAATGGACAACTACTGGGAATGCTATAACATATACAATTCTGCAACACTATAATAACAACTAACAATTTGGGAGGGGTTACATGTATTTAATATAAAGAGAGGATCCAATGGGAGTGCGTGTGCCTGCATATATAGGCATTGCTATGGGAATTTGTATATACATATTTGTATGTGCTTCATATGTTTTCATATACAAGTAGAGCACATAAGAGGCACAGTTGTGCAAATTTCTCAGACATATCTAAACACCTCTTGGGTTAATAGACTTGAAGGCTAAGGATATTTAGGTCAATTGAAGTAACCTATGTGTTAAAGATAATATTCTACTTTCTAGTTTGGTAAACAGAATCTATGGCCTTAAAACCTTGCTAGTGGCTGTGTAAGATACAACTCCTGGTCTCTTGCTATGTTGAGCAAAGGAGAATGAAGCAAATGGAACTACTTCACAGTATGAACCATATGAACCACCACCTCCTCTCACCTGTAACCGAAAGAACTAGGTGGTGCCAGGCTACCACTCAGGACTGCTCTGACCAGAGACACAGTAAATCATCCTGGTTAGACTATGATAAAAATATATAGAATAAAACTCACATATATTAAAAAATATCAAACTTCCTGATCAGAGAGAGATTAGAAGAACCCCTAAAGACTGTTACCCTACTATATTCTTTTAGCCTAGAACTCAAGCCACTCCAGTAAGTCACTGTTCAGGCAAATAATAGATTGGCCTGTAGAACAATGATAACACCATTGAGGAACATGTTTCCTAGAGTAAGCAGCTACCCAAGACACAACAGGCAACGTTTGCCAAAGAGCAAGGAAGGGCAAAGAAACCAGAGGGATGAAAATGAGGACGGAAGGATGGAAATGTGGAGAATATTGACACATTCCCGGGATAGTAACCAATGGCATGGAACTATTCCTTGAATGTTTTGTAACATTTCACCTAAACACAATAACATGGTTTTTTAAAAAAAATAGTTGGGAGGCTTTAGGGAATAAAAAGAGATGCCAACATTTTTCCTTCATGTTGCTTTTAACTTAGTTGAGAAGAAAACACTCATTCAAAGGAAAAAATTCATTATTATATAATAAGATAAACAAAAACACAAGTGTTATTTCAAAGGGTTTCATTAGATGTGATAGAATTCAAACGAATGGTGTGCTTAAGATTCCAGTAGTCCAGTGAAATGTCAGCGTACCTTAGTTTAATCTTGAAGGTCTAACACAACATGGAAAATGTTGTAGCATGTGATAAAAGCTGGTCCTTCATGGGAACCAAGAAGTTAAAAGATCACTTCAGGTTACTTAAGATCCAGTCAGGGAACAGACAATGCCTATGCTGGCTTTAGTAGTCATACCAAGCTGTGCTTTTGTGTGACTGCACTGACCTATTTTTGCTCTTCAAATTGAACAATGGTTATGTGCCCAAAATTGGGATGGGTGCTTCAGGGGATAAAAAAAAAATGACTCTGATGGGGTTGCTATTTATATTCTCACGGTTTTGGGGGGAAGATGTGCCTATGTATAAACAATCTGTTCCAAGCAGGGTGTTGTGAGAGCTGAAAGAAGGTAGAAATAAAGCTCTATGTGAATCAGACTTCAACCGAATCTAAGAAATGTTGTCCAGTGTAATAATATAAACAGTCCCCTAAAATGAGCTCTCAGACTCTTTGTTAAAGATGATCATACCTTCATATGTGGCCTACCTTCTCCTGCTCCTCTCTAAAATGGTTTCTGGCCATACAGGAAACTAAAATCCAATGCCACGAGTCAATTCCAACCCATATTGATCCTATATAGAGGGTCTAAGGCTATAAAATTTTATGGGAGCACATAGATTCATAGTTCACTTTTGGATCCACTAGATTGTGGGTTTGAACTCCTGACCAGTTCATGCTGACCCTAAAGCACTGCCAGGGATCCTTAACTATATGGGGCAGGTGTGTGGATGTGGTAAATTGTTTAGATGGTTAAAGTGGAAAAGGGGTTGCGTACAGCCACAGAGACCTTCAGATGACTGGCTAGATCGCTGTCTTCTCTGAAAACTGAACCAGTGATTAATTTGATGTAACCGATACTATCTGACTCTTTTGGTGGGGTAAGAGGTGAGAAGCTAGTACCCAGTGTTAGAGTCTGTAGTCCTGATAATTCACTCCTTGTCCTTAAGCCTAAAGCTTTAATAGACCTTCATCTTGATCTAGGTCTTTGAATACAAGTACTCTCAGGGAAGCAGGACCTTCTGCACACTATATGACAGCTATGGAAAATCAGGGTCTTTGTTTGAATGACTTCTAGATGAATCTATACCATCCTGGTTGCTTTCACAATGTCCACTAGAAACCGACAGCCCATTGCTAATACCCCAAGAAATTTTATCCTTTTATCCCTTTATCCTTGAGCTATCTCATCCATCATTGGATATTTCCAATCCTTGGTCAGTTCCCAAGAACCAAATGACGTTAAGTTAAAGCTGAGTTTCAGCCCTGAAAAGGCACATGAAAGACTATTTCTTCAACTGACATATATTCTTCCTGCCAACAAATGGTCGGCATCCTGGTCAAGATTTCATAGGTAGGAATATCTTCTCTACATTTATAGATCAGGGAGAATTAATTTCTGGAGAAGGACAAAATGCTTAGTAAAGTAGGCGATTGAAGATAAAAGGCCTTTGATGAGATCAACTGGCATCGTGGTTGCAACAATGGACTCAAACATAGAAATGCTTGTGAAGATGGTTCAAGAACAGCCAATGGCTCATTCTGTTGTGCATAGGGTTGCTGTGAGTTGGAACCAACTCAATGACAACTGATAACAATCACCTTCAAAGTTACCATGATGTCAATGCCTATTCTGGGTGTTCCCGTGTTTGTGAGAATAGAACGATTTTCCACAGTTTAATGACATATTTAAGAAAAAAATGAAAAAAAAAAGATGTATTGCCTTCTATACCAGGTGCTTTTAGGTGGAAACAAGGCTCCAATTTTGATTAGCAGCCAAGTACATTAATTCTTGGCACTGCTCAGGGACTACAATTATGGAACAAAGTGCATAATATGACTCTTCATGACCAGTTATTATTTTATACAACAATGTAAAATCCTTTTACTTCTTGTCAAAATAAATTGATAGCATTTGGTAGTTTTACTCCACATACTTACTTTAATTGTCAGATGTTTACTATCAGTTTTGGAATTATTTGAAAATTTCCTAATTGAATACACTTACACATACTCACTGGAAGCACTCATTAGTCTATGTCAGGAAATTTGGAAGACAGCTACTTGACCAATTGGCTGAAAGAAAGCCATATTTTTATCCATTCCTAAAAGAGGTGACCCAACAAAATGCTCAAATTATATAAGTATATCATTAATATCGCATGCAAGTAAAATTCTCCTGAACAACAGTTGCAGCAATACATTGGCAGGGAGCTGCCAGAAGTTCAGGCTGGATTCAGAGGAGGATATAGAACATAGGATATCATTGCTGCCGTCAGATGGATCCTGACTGAAAGCAGAGAATACCAGAACGATGTTTACTCGTATTTTGGTGATGACACCAAGGCTTTTGACTGTGTGGATCATAACAAAGTAGACACGAACAGCCTTGAAAAGATTGGAAATTGCAGAGACTTGATTGTGCTAATTTGGAACCCGTACCTGGATCAAGATGCAGCTGAGTGAACAGAACAAAGGAATACTGCACATTTTAAAATAGGGAAAGGTGGCAATAGGGTGGTATCACCTCACCATACGTATTAAATCTGTATGCTGAGCAAAGAACCAGAGAAGCTGTATTAAATGAAGAAGAACATAGTATCAGGATGGGAGGAAGACTTCTTAACAACCTTAGACATGCAGATAGCATAACCTTGCTTGTGGAAAGTGTTGAGGACTTGATGCCCTGGCTGATGAAGATCAAGGATTTTTGCCTTCAGTATGGATTACAACTCAAAGTAAAGAAGATCCAAATCCTCACAACTGGACCACTAGGTAACATAATGGTAAGTAGAGACAAGTTTGAAGTTGTCAAGGATTTCATATTCCTGGGATCAGTGCTCATGGGAAAGTAGCCAAGAGATCAAAGAATGCATTGCATTGGGCCATTTGCTGCTCCAGACCGCTTTAAAGTCTTGAAAAGCAAGGATGTTATTAAATATGTCTGACCTGAGCCATGTTATTTTCAATTGCCTGATATGCTTGAGAAAGTTGGACATTGAATGAGGAAGACCAAAGAAGAATCAATGCATTTGAATGATGGCACTAGCCAAGAATGTTGAAAGTACCATGGACTGCCTAAAGAACAGATGAATCTACCCTGGAAGTCCAGAGGCTTGTTAGAGGCAAAGTTACAAGATTTTGACTCACATACTTTGGACATGCTGTTAGGAGTATCTTTGGAGAGCATCTTGCTTGGTGAAGCAGGGGAGCAGCAAAAAGAGGAAGGGCCTTGACAAGACGGATTGACAGAGTGGCTGCAACCATGGGCTCAAACATAGGAACCACTGTGAGGCTAGCAGAGGACTGGGCAGCGCTTCCTTTTGCTGCACATGAGGTCACTATAAATCAGAACAAGCCATGACACCTAACAACAACAACAGCAACAACATACCTACTCACCAATGCAGATAACCCAAACCCAAACCCAACCCATTGCCACACTCTGAACCTTTATGGGAGTGGAATCGAGCTGCCTAGTTCCTAGTTATCAGCCCAAAGGCTAACCTATAGCATTGCCTGAATGCCTTACCTGTAGCTCAACCTAGAGATTATTAAAAGCAAACACTTGCAATAAAATTTAGCAATAGTTATGAGAGCCTAAATTAAATTGGAGATGATGAGAAGGTGCTAAAATGGACAAATTGTAAAGGAAAAAAGTGACTTGATAAAAAGAGAAACCCGAGATAATGTAGATAGTGAGAGAGTTTTACTTTTGGTAACTGGAAAGGTGTGCAAAGAACAAAATTATGAAATCAAGGAGCTGACATGGAGAAGAGCCTCATGAATCCAGGTTTAGATTTTGATATGAAATAACACAAAACCAACCCCGTTTCCCAAGAGTTCATTCTAAGTCACAGAAACCACATAGGGCAGTCACCTTACCCAGAGGAGAAGCGTACCAGTGTTTCCAAATCTGAGCAGGGTGAGACGATCGCCGCCCATGAAGATTTACAGCCTTGGAAACCCTAGGTTGGCGTCACTATGATTAAGATTCAACTCCATGCAGTGTGGTTGAGTTTTGTGGGCCGGTTAATCTTTTTGGAAGCAGACTTTCATATATTTCTCCTATCATACAATTGGCTTTTTAAAATGGAGGTGATTTGGTTAGTCTATAGACCTTACTCAGACTGCTGATGGAATGAGCACATAACCTCTACTGCCCCGTGTGACCAAATTCATTGAAACAATAGTGAACGACTGACCTGATACAAAGACTAAATAAACTTAACCAATGAGATTCTTCTCACATTTGAATACCCCACAGATAAACAAGTCAGGTGGTCCCAGATCCTGCCTTGGAAAAGACAGTCATGGGGCTTGTAGCAACGATTACAATTCATCATACGATTATTACAAGTGCATATGGTGTGGTCCAGTCAAGAGAGGAAAGAGTCAGCGAGAGTATAGATCACACCAGGCATCTTAACTAGAGGGAATATGTCTTTGGTTTCTGTGTTTCAGATGCTGCTTCCATGACAGCTGGCTTTACTTCACTTACTTTCTCTTGTGTTTTTTTTTAATGAATACAATTGTCTTTTTCCAAATGTATCCAGATTAGATTGAGTACAGTACAGTCCCTGGATCTGAAACAGCAGCACCAAAATCAAGTACCAGGAGAAAATCATGTTGTAAAATACCCACCCTGTACATTTTCAAGCAGGTTAAACTGTAATTGTGTGAATAAATAATCTTCTCAGATGTTGACTACAACAGTTGACTGTGCGTAGATTACTGGAGGTTCCTGGTGGTTTAAAAAGCAGGCTGTTTGGACCCACTCAGAGGTGCAGGGACAGGGACAGAGGCTTCAGTGATCTGCCCCATAAATACTATAGCCCAGAAACCCAACGGAGCAGTTTTACTCTGCAGATGTCAAATTGATAGGGTGGAAAGAGGATGTTATCTTGACCGTTATTCTTCTCATGTCACCATTACCCACAATACCTAGTTTAAACTCATACGATTACAATAGTATTACAAATTCTGCTCTTACAAGTCATCATACTATTATTTCCTTATGTGAATCTCCAAAGCCTGTGCTATTTTTACTTTGCAATTTCACCTGGCAAAATATTAGCCATCATTAGTTCCAACTTTCTGCAGACTCTGTACATTACTTCACTCAAAACATAGTGTGGGGGAATACACATACCAATACCCGTACTACATCTCCTTAGGCTGGTCATACCCTCTTTTCTGGAAAATAACTAAGTATTTTCTCCACTATAATTTAAACTTCTATGTTTCTTTCTCTGTTCTTATTCTTCTGACGATGCTTCCTATTCACTGAGACTATAGTCCCAAACAACTATATAACTTATTACCACATTCCCTGCCTATTTGTTAGGTTGTATAATACCCTCTTCTTTTACAGTAAATGGAATGTCTGTTCTTAAAATACAAGCCAGTCTTCCTTATTTACTATAAGGATACCTTCCCAGGAACTCATTCTTATAACATTGGGAGAACATTTTCTCCTTCCCTTTGTTTGATTCTATTAGCAAGTAGCCCTACTAATTCAGCTTCCACATTAAAAAACTAAAATAAAAAATCTGTTGGTCATACTATCTCCCTCCAGTTATTTATCACTTTTTTCTACCACCTTTACAACAAAACTCATTGTAGTTGGCTATACTATCTCCAGTTCATTTATTTTCTATTCATTTTCTTCCTGGAAGAATTTTGAAATTATTACAGTATACACACAATTTTTTTTAAATGGCACAATAAACAACATAAATAAGTTTCAGCCACATTGCCTGGATGTTAATAATTTCTCTCTTTCCTCTTCCTCCAAGCCATACGGTAGTGGCAGATACTATTTTAAATGTAGTGTGTATTCCTAATAATAAAGCCACCCTCCAGTATAATCATAGTGAAACAACACAAAAGAAAATTGATTCGATTCAGGAATACCACTTAATATCATACTTATATTTAAACTTTTCCATTTACCATCAAAACACGTTATATTGCTGCTTCCCCAGCCCACCTGCAACTATAAGGGTTCAGGTGCCCTGTTTGATTGTTATGTTTCCATTCATCTAAAGCAGGTATTGCCAAACTTTTGACACAGAAATGCCAATCCTTTCCCTCACAACAATTTAAAAATTACTTTGGAACAATAAATATAGTTTTACTAACAAATGAAATCACCATTCTATGAATCATATTCTTTACATTTTTCCATTTTACTTCAGAGCTACATGGACACACAGAAAGCGGCACATACGGCCCGCAAGCCACAGTTTGCTGATCCCTGCTCTAAACCAATATTCCTGTTTGGTTTTTAAACTAATTGAAGTCTTGAATCTTTAATTAACTACTTCAGGATTTTGAGTTATAGAAAGGCTTTTCAAATATCCAAGATAATAGGGAAATCCATGCATAAAATCTAAAATGAGAATGATTCTATTTTTTTACATTTAGAACTGGATGCACTTAAAGTTTGTTCCAAAGTATGCTGGAAAATAGGCATCTCATTTATCAGTTTCTCAAATTGCTAACCACTTATCCCAATTATATTCATTAAATTTTTGCTTTTCACCAGTGATTTGTGTTGCAACATTTATGATCAATTTAATATATTGAACACACATTCAATATAGAATTTTTTAATGATTCATTTTCCATGTGTTCCTCGTGTGCCCTATCAAAACCCCAAACCCATGCCACCGAGCCCATCCTGACTCATAGGCACCTTCCATAGGACTTCTGAGGACAGACGTTTTTATGGAAGCAGATGGCCTCCTCTTTCTTCTGCTAAGGGGCTGGGGCAATTGACTATTGACCTTGAGTCAAATACTAGCACTTACCAGACAGGACCACCACAGTAAACTATATTTCTAAATGTCCTCACTGTAAATTTCCCCAAGATATTTTCCATTACTTCTATGCTTATGTAAGTATTTGTCTGAAGTTGCATTCTAAATCAAACCCAACCCAACTCATTGCTGTTGAGTTAATTCTGCCGCAAAGGGACACACAGAATGGAATAAAACTGTCCCAGAGGGTTTCCCTATCAAGGTTGATCTCATCTTTCTCCCACGGAGAAGCTATTGGGTTTGAACCACTGGCATTTTGTTGAGCAGCCCAACACTGAAGCACTGCACCACCAGGGTCTCTCTCTGGCTCAGCAGCTCCACGTCTGTTTCCACACAAGAAAATGAAGATAGAGCTATGCCCCCAAATGTGCATGTACACATTATTCATATAAATATGATTCATAATATCCCAAATGCAAAAAAACATAAATACTTATCAACTGAAGAATGGATAAACAAATGTGGCATATCCATAAAAAGAAATATTATTCCACAATACATATAAAGGAGTATAGTAGTGATACATGCTATAACATAAATGAATCTTGAAAATATTATGCAAAATAAGAAAATCCAATCACTTAATACATATAGAATGGTCCCATTTATTTGAAATGGTATAACGAATGTAGTTACATTGTCTCAAAATCATTTATTTACTTTATCATAGATGATTTTTATGATAGCTTGGGGAACGTCATACTATAGTGTAGCATCATCAACATGATTTCTTAAAACTCATTGTCCTCTCGTCAATTCTGACTGACTGCAACCCTGTAGGACAGAGGAGAATTGCCCCACAGGGTTCCCAAGACGGTGCCATGTTACTGGAGCAGTCAGTTTCTTTTGTTCCACTGAGCAGGTAGTGGGTATGAACATCTCTGGGCTGGATTAAAGTTGGTATTTAAGTCCACTCAGAAGTGCCTTGCAAGAAAATCTGGCTGATTTACATTTGAAAACTCAGCCAGTGGAAACCCTTTGGAGCACAGTTCTACTGGGACACACATGGGTGGCCATGTGTCAGAGCTGACTCAGTATCAACTGTTGGAAGTGATGACCAATATGACTCTCTCCCTCTTCCATTCCTCTCAAAGTCTCTGAGAAAATTTATCTCAGCTTCCCCATGCCTGCACCTATACACTGACAAATTGCTTGGTTCATTGATTGTCAGACTAGGCTATCATACCTGATAAAAGAACTGCACACCACACCAATTCCTCCTGTGGATCTGGACACATTATCTGAGAGGCTGCATGTGGTTGAGAGACATGTCATGTAAATAGCTGTAAAACATTAATGAGTGTAATCCTTGTTTTAAAAGCAGGGGACAAACCATTCAGGGTTTACTTGTGGGCTAAGTATGAGTTCCTAAACACAAAGTCGGAGGTTCAAACAGACCTGGCACTCCACAGAAGAAAGATGAGGCTGTCTGCTACAACAAAGGGAACATTGGGCCAGTCTAAGTTGGAACAGACTCATAGATAGTGGGTTTGATTTGAGGTTTGGGGGCACACGGTCAGATGCATGTAAGATAATGCCTCTCTAGCGCTAGCTCCCATGTAGTGAGTGGACTGGTATGGGATTAGAGTGAAAGGTAGGTAGTAAATTGATTTTTATCTTAATCAAGTTGAGATTAGTTTGTACTTGGCTCATAGCAGTATAGATTTAGGAGAGTAAATCAATTTGAAACTATTTGAATGGAAATGTTGAATGAATTTAATGATATATTGGACATAGTGGGTGAGAAAGGGGGAGATGACAATTTGGATGGGAGTGCTATTTGCTATGTAAACTATTAGAAAATAACTAGGTATGGGTGAAATAGCATGGAATTGCACTAATTGTGGTTAATGTGTTTAAGCTCATTTGAAAACTTCTAATATCTTGAATTCAGAAGGGACAATTCATTGAGGGATTATTAGTATATAAATAATGATTGAGGCTTTAGACTAAATGAAATAGCCTGGGGAGAGATTACAGAATAAAAACAGAAGAAAGTTTAGGTAAATGGAAGAGACGATTCCATGAGACAATTATACCTAATGCCAGTTCTATTGCACTTAGATTAAGTCCAAATTGAATTCCATGCAAATGTAGAACCCTGAAAGGACTGTGGTATAGGGCTAAGAACTTGAGCTCTTAAGTGAAAATATTCCTTTGTCATTTAACTGGTATTGATCTTGGTAATTATTTAACTAATTAGGTCTTCAATATTCCCATGGGGGAACAATGGGGATGAAACTAAACTGAAAGATTTTTATAGAGGATAACTTTTTTATTTACGGTGATAGCATCAGTAAGTATATTATTAATACAGTGACCTGTACTAATTATGGGGAAAAAATAAATAGCTGGTTAAGTTTTAATGTTCACTTTTAGAAACAAAAGCACCAATAATTAGTGCAAACAGAAGTTACTACAAATTAACAGGATATTCAAATCATAATTCATAATCACATAAATTGAACAGATATTTTCAAACTTTGTTAAAGAAAGTATTATTTATTTTTACATGGATTGAGAAGATTTTTTAAAGTTCATGACTTCATTATTGCATAATAGGACAACTATAATTTTCACCTGATTTTTACTCAGTAGTTATCAATGTCATTTTTATGTCATATTATTTTTAAGACAGGAGAAAATTGCTGCTGCTGGCAACATTTGCTCTGACACATTTTATTACTGTGGCTCATATTATTTGTGCATTTAATCATTCTCTCTTTTCCCACTTGCAGAAGAGAAATTAAGGTCTTGGTTAAGAAATAACTTATCAGACCCCAAGTACCCATAAAGGGGATAATGTCTTTGTGCGTCCTTTTAATATCTTTATTTATTCAATGTTCAAAACAAAACAAAAAATAATTGTGGCTTAAATGTATCTTCTATTTCATTACAGTTTTAATTTCTGAAGATCTTTTATTTTACAGAACCCTTCACATCAGTTGATATCTAATAAAGGTTACTCATCAGAAACATTTAAAAGTAAAGTCTGGAGGGGGACATAGCTCTATGTACATATATTTATAGGTTTAGAATTAAGAAAACGATGGACAGTGGGCCCCTACTTAAGTACTCCCACAAAACAAGAACACTGTGTTCTAACAATTCAGCAGTCTGAGATGCTCACCTTCCTGGCACGATCACTGAAGACAATGCGTGCACAAGCAAATGTGGTGAAGAAAGCTGATGGTGCCCGGCTATCAAAAGATACAGGGTTTGGGATCTTAAAGACTTGAAGACAAACAAGTCGCCATGTAGCTGAGAAACAACAAAGCCCACATAGAAGAAGCACACCAGCCAATCCTGGCATGATCGCTGAAGACAAAGCAAGTGCATAAGCAAATGTGGTGAAGAAAGCTGATGGTGCCTGCCTATCAAAAGATATAGAATCTGGGGTCCCATAGGCTTGAAGATAAACAAGTGATCATCTAACTGAGAAACAACAAAGGTCACATGGAACAAGCACACCAGCCTGTGAGATCACGAGGCATTGAAGGGATCAGGGATCAGGCATAAAAGACCAAAACAAATCGTAGCAGTGTGAATGAGGGGGAGTGGGGAGTAGGGACCCAGGGTCCATCTGTGGGAAATTGGACATCCCTTTGCAGAAGAGCCATGGGGAGGAGAGGAGCCAGTCAGGGTGCAGTGTAGCAATGATGAAACATACAATTTCCCTCTAGTTCTTGAATGCTTCCTCCCCCCCACTATCATAATACCAATTCTACCTTACAAATCCGGCTGGACCAGAGGATGTACACTGGTACAGATAGGAACTGGAAACACAGGGAATCCAAGATAGATGAACCCCTCAGGACCAGTGGTGATACCAGGAGGGGGGAGGGAATGGGAGGGAAAAAGGGGAAACCAATTACAAGGATCTACATATAACCTCCTCTCTGGGGGACAGAAAGCAGAGAAGTGGGTGAAGGGAAATGTTGGAGAGTGTAAGACATGACAAAATAATAATTTATAAATTATCAAGGGTTCATGAGGGATGGAGGAGGGAGGAGGGAGAGGGAAAACTGAGGAGCTGATACCAAGGGCTCAAGCAGAAAGCAAATGTTTTGAAGACGATGAGGGAAACAAATGCAAAAGTACTTGACACAATGGATGGATGTATGGATTGTGATAAGGGCCCCAAATAAAATAATTTTTTTAAAAAGGAAAGTTTGTCACTTGGTCACATTATGTACTATTAGATATTTACTACATCTATATATTTTTAATGAATAAAATTCAATTTTATAGAATTTCACAGGGATGGTTGATGGTGTGGTTTAAGGCAAGAAATTTGGGCTAAAATAGACTTAAGAAAATTTAGTGATATCTATTAATGCATAGCTATATGAATTATATATATATTTATATATAATTAAACTATACTTTTATTGGGGGCTTTTACAGCTCTTATAACAATCCATACATCAATGTATCAAGCGTATTTGTACATATGTTGCCATCATTATTTTCTAAATATTTACTTTCTATGTGAGCCCTTGTGGTCAGCTCACCCCCCCAAGCCTTGTGACCCTTGGGGTGGGGTGGTGGTTATGTGTTAATCATTGCAATCAGTTCCCCCTTCCTCCCCTCCTCTCTCTACCTTCCCCCCTCTCTTCCTGGTATTGCAACTCCCATTCCTGTTCCTGGATTCTATTTGTTGTGAGCTCTTATCTCTTATCTGTACCTGTGCACATGCACCAGTCTAGCCCGCAGTGGAAGGCAGGACTGGGGTCATGATATTGGGGGGTGAGAAAGCCTCAAGGAAGCAGAGGAATAATGTGTGTTTCATTGGTGTTCTACTGTGTCCTGGTTGACACATCCCTTCCTTGTGACCCTTCTGTGAGGGGGTATCCCAATTGTCTACAGAGGGGTTTGGAGTCTCTGCTCCAAACCCCCCACCCCCCACCCCCTGTTCTCAACATTATGGTTTTGTTTGTTTGTTACCCAATCCTATCAAAACCTCGTGATCCCACAGTATGGTGTGCTTCTTCCGTGTGGGCTTGTTGCTTCTCTGCTAGATGGCCACTGGTTTAACTTCAAGACTTTAAGATCCCAGATGTTTTATCTTTTGATAGCCGTGCCCCATTCGCTTTGCCACATTTGCTTATGCACCCATTTTGTCTTCAGTGATCCACCAGACAGATGAGCATCACAGAGTGTTCTTGCATTAAGGGAGGGCTTCAACAGAGGCCTGAAGTCCACCTACTACCTCGGTTTATTGCCATATAGATACATGTACATAGGCCAATACCTCTGTTTTTATGAATTATTGTATATTCATATGTACACACCTATGCTTATACCTCTATCCATAACTTTGCTTCCTAGATCTTTCTTATGTTTCCTTTTACCTTCCTTCTGCCCCACCATCATGCTTGCCCGTCTTTACCCTCTTAGTAATTCCTCTCAGCTAGATTCCTGTTGTTCCAACACCCCCAGAATCTCTATGGCCTCCTCACTGTTGACTTTAATTCCCTAGTCGTTCCCCTGTCTATGGCATTGTTTTCTTACTGCTCCCTTCCCTTGCCTCCTCCTCCCGCAAGTCCCCTCCAGAACAGTCAGTCCCATTGCTTTCTCCTCAGGCTTGCTTCCCATGCCTATCTCATATAGGTTGGCAAACCACCAATAACAGAGACCCAAAAAAGAAAACAAAAGGTAGACTAAAGAGAGAGAGAATTTTAAAAAGCATACATAATTCCTGGTCTGTCCACTGACCTTTATGACTAACTATTTCCTCACTGGTCCTGGGGGAATTTGGGGAACTGTCCA
>NW_022111321.1:14713664-14724699 GCF_000313985.2 Echinops telfairi
CTCCCCCTGGGTGGGTTAGTGCCCTGCTCCCCCAGTGCCATCATCTCCCTTTTTTATGCCCCTTTTCTCCCTCCACCTTCCCTGTTTCCCCTGCGTTGTGTTGGAATAACCTGTACCTCCTCAGGTTTGGTCTGACCTCCACCTGACTGCCTGCACCTCACCCATATAAGGTGAGCTAAGTGGCTTTCCTTCTATACCTACTGTGCTGAGTACACTTACCTCAGGGGACTCGTGTTGTACTTGTCCTTTTGTGACTGGCTAACTTCGCTAAGCATAATTTTCTCCAACTCTTCCCTTGAGATGATATGCTTCCTGTGATCATCAGTGTTTTTGTGATTGTGTAGTACTCCGTTGTGTGTATGTGCCAGAGCTTTCTAATCCACTCATTGATGGAAATTTAGGTTGTTTCTAATTCTTCGCCACTGTGAATTGCACCGCAATAAACCTTGGAGAGCAGCAATATATTTAAAATATATTATCATCATATGTTATCATTATCATCATATATGTTATCATCAGTGGGACGCATGCAACCACTGGAGAATGTTGCAGATGTGCCAGGGTTTCATTCTTGTGGATATGGAGTTGTGATCGTGAAGTGAAAGTACTTCGAACAGCACTGCCGTAGATGTCTTTTTAACTCCCACCAGATGATTGGAGAAGACCGTGCCAATCGAGTCTGTGGAACTTTCCAGAGATTGGTCGGTTTTGCATTGCACTGGATATATGAGTTAGTCATCTCAGAAGCAGCAAGAAAGAGAGCATCTTGTGATCCCACCCTCCAGAGGCAGGGCAGAACCAGCAGAGCTCGGGCGAGCCACCTGCCCTGAAGGGGCAGAGGCAGCAGAGGCACCATTCTGCGACCAGGAAGCAGAGAAGGAGCAGGATGCTGTGAAGGCAGAGCAGGGCTTTCTGGTCCAGAGGAAAAGGCTGGGGTCAAAGGATCAGAATGAAGCACGCCTGCTGGCATGACTGCAAAGAGCTGTGTGAACAAGAGAACTCCGTGGCTGACATTTTGTGAACTATTAGTTGCCCCACTATTCCCCAGGATCCCGGGTATTATCTGTGAGTTCTGTGCAGCTGTCACAACCAATTACTGACCCAGGGAAAAGGTAGAGCTCCTTGAGAGGGATGTTGGTGTCAGAATAAGAAGAGAAGGATGGAGGGTAGAGAAGTGTCTGACCTTGGCCTCAGAACAATCATCCTTGGTTGGGTAGCTCTGCAGTTGGATGTTCTTCAGTCTCTGTGACAAAATCAACTCCACAGCATTTACCCCACAATGCTCTCCGCAGGGAAGGGTTCAAGGAAGGAGAAAAGCTACTAGGGTAGATGTTTAGGCAGTCTATAAAGTTCAAAGCCCCTGAAGTCTAAGAAATCTATAAAGTTAAAATGTATCTATTGTAAACAAGTTACTCTATCACCACTTCGTGAACAACTTGAGAAAAAGAAGCAAAACCATTGCTTTTAGCCTCGTCGCAAGGACTCTGGGCAAGCACAGAACAACTGCCAGCCTGCCCACACTTGAGTCAGATTGTGTTGCTGCAGCTCCATTCTGAAATCTTCAAGGATTAACAGTTGGATTGCACTAGCCAGGGTTTCCCATTGCTTTAGTCTAGTAAGAGAATGTGATCCCAACCCTCGCCCCTGCCTTTTATTTTTTGTCAACCAAAAGAAAGTCTATTCCTTGCTAAATTTCACTTTGGCAGAGAATAATCATTGACTGAATAGTATTTAGGACACTTTGAGATTGCCAAATTTACTAATTTTATATACTTCAATAGACACAAGTATTCAAAAACATTTGCTTTCTCAGTGAATGTTTTCTCTCCCCACAATGAATCACCAAAGTGGAAAATATTGAACCTAACCCTCAATTTTGCATCCATGTAAAAAAGAAAGCCAGCAAAAGTTAGAATCGGTCCCATTTTCCTTGTATTAATGAAATATGTATTTTAACATATTTTTTAATTGAGAGACACGCATATATTTAGTCTTCAACAGGACAAAAATAAAGAGACATTATGCAGATGAGGGAGACTGTCAGCCCAAGGCTACAGTGGTTTCCAAGGATTCATAGAAACAAGACCACTGAAACAGGACATGGAGAACGAAGGCCATTATCACAAAATAATGATTGCTGGCGTATGCATTCGTCGAGTCATCACTGTGGGTGGGATTGCAGAGACTGGTTGGCTTTTGCCTTAAATGTTTTAACCTGCAGTTTATAAAGCTTTTCTTTTATCCCATTGCTTTGTTTTTATTGTCTTTACCTTTTTTATTTCTTTCCCATTTTAATTCTAGTTGAAAATGACATGGTTATCTCATCTAGGGGCCTACAGTGTGTTGTTTGCTGTTGTTTACTGTTGTTCTGGTGTTAATATGCATAGTTAAAAACAAGTAAACCTTTCATGCGTGCTTCTTCTCTTCACTAGGTTCAGAGTGTAAAGGGTTGGAATTGGCCCACAAAACTGACGCTAAACTTCAGTTCATTGATTCATGTCCCTTTCTCCATCTCCCCCCAGGGGACTCTTCCAGTGTTCATCAAGGATGGCTGAGCCCAGCTGGATGTGCTGAGCTTCCAGAGTGACTTGGGCACTGGAGACAATCTGGCTCATTTACTAGCATCTGACTTGGGGCCCAAAGAACAAAACTTCATAAATGACACTTACAGAGGCTCATTGTTTTCAGGGTATGAAGTTTTGCGACAGCCTTCTGTGAAAAGGCAGAGTGTTTTTCACTTAGTCCACTCATTATTCCATTGCCAATATTTCCTTTGGAAGGACTAGGAAAGGGATTTAATTGAAAGCATTAATATGTTTATTTATTCTGAATGACCCAAATGGGGAGGGAGGTAGAGCTCAATCAACAAATCATTCCCAATATTTATTTTCCAAACCCAGTTTTACAAATTATTGTGCAATCTGTGGGTACTTGATGAATTTCTATCCCAGCCATGGTGCAATCTTCTTACAAGGAGGGGGGAATAGGAGATGCAAGAAAAGGAGGAAGTAAAAAGAAGGAAAAGGAAAAAGTAGAAGGGAATGGAATCATGAGTGGACTAAGTGCTTCAACTTTGACATTAGACTAAGAAGAGGAGTTTGTTAGCAAAAGCATCAGACAGCTCAAATCAGTAGTTTACAAATGATTAAAATGAGAGCACAGTAGCATTAAATAATTCTGTAATTTCCAAATCATGTTGCTCTAAATAAGTGACTTTCTAACTTTATTAATAAAGTGGTAAGTAATGGGAGACAGGGGCTGAAATAACAGATAATAATTATGTCCAAAACCTTATCCACAGTAAGGATCATATTTTTAAAAAAGGGTAAACATAGCAAGATGTCAAAGTACTAGAGTTTAGCCCTGAGTCAGCAGCACCAAACAGATGTAACAATTCAGGCACCAAATAGAAAAGAGAAAATCCAGTTCATAGGATGCCAGAAGCATGGTCCTGCATAACTAATTCAATCAGCAACCAGAAGTACAGATGAAATGTTAGATGAGGCCTTTAAAAAATAAAAGGAAGAAGAAGCTAGATTTTACCAATGTATCATTATTTCAAACCTACTTTTCAAACATTTATTTATCTTCTTAAAACAAGTAGAAGAAGGCTTTGAGACTTAAGTATACATTCTGAGTTACCTTTCCTGAAGAATTGAATTATATACATATGCAAAATGAATGATGCTCTCTCTTATGAATATTATTGTTTGGTAAGAATATATGCATGTGTGCATTTCCTTGATCCCACCACTGGAATGGAAGCTCCTGAGGAGTCCACTTCTATCATACATATTGCTGTATTCCCCTTAAGACTGCCACTTATCAGTGTCTTTACAAATACTTGGTGAAAGGACCCATAAATGCTATCTCTTTACTGGTCTAACAGAGATTGGTAGAACTCTTGAAACTAGGCCCTTGGCCACTCTTCAGCTTTGGAACTGATTTGTCCTGAGTAAACTTCAGAAGGCAGAAACAGATAGGAAAGAAGGACCAATGGAAACAGTAAACACAGGAAAGAAGTGGGAAATGTGCTGTTAAAAAATGGTACTGAACTCAAAGCTATGAAGCAGAATGTGTGAGAGTTGTTGGATGGGGGTGTGGCGGTTACATCATCTCCTGTCAACTGGAGTGAAGGGGTGGAGTCTAGTTGTCAATCAGGTCATAGCCACTGATGCCTCTATGTGGGCGTGGCCTTCTCTGGAGGAATCTAGGAACCTCCTGTTTTCCTCCCTGGAGGCAGGACACACACACTCTCGGCTATACCTTCTTGTTGACAAGCCACATGGAGCCATGCTGCTGGCAGCCAGAGCCCTGGAGATGCTTCCACCACCACTGGATCCACAAGACTTTCCACCCACTGGCATGTGATCTTCCTGAGTTTGGCATCATTGCATCTGTTGCATGAGTCTAAAGAGGAATTCATAGACTGGAACTGGACATATTGGCTAATATCGGACTTATGGGCTTGATCTGGCCTGGGCTGGTATGTCTTTTTAGTGCATAATAACTTCTTGATATAAAGTTCTCTCTTACACATCTATGAGTGTCAATGAATGTGTTTCTCTAGTCTACCCGGACTGAAACAGATATCTAGTCTAATCTGTGAACCATCACTGGCATGACAATGGAATTTTTTTTAAAGTAAAGAAAGCCACGAACAGTAAAAGTTAAAAACAAATAAATATAAACAAACTTGCAACTTTGAACACAAAAAAAGTCAGAAGGGGTAAGATCAGGAATGCGGAGTAATATTTCCAAATAGCACTGGCTACCAACGAAGAACGAAAATGTGCATCGCCATAATGGAAACAAAGGCTGCCTGACAACTTTCCTGGCCTTTTCCTCCCCAGTGCTCTTTACCGTCTTCTTCAAACGTTTTGACGATGAACGACTGCAATCACCTGTGCCCTTTGGCAAAATCTATCAAGATTGAACCTAAGTCCCCAAACATAGTCCCTATAACCTTCTGCGCTGAAAGAGAAGTAAACACTGTCCTAGGAAATTGCCTTGGATTTAACTGACCCAGGAATTCCCCCAGAAGATACTGTTTTCATTGGACCTTTCACTGAATGCACCTTAATGAAACGAAGACAAGTCCATTGTAGCGAGGACATTTCTGCGGTCATCTAGGAAGGATGGCGAAGGGAGGAATGGCTGATTTATGCCTTTTGGGAAATCAGCCTTGGGACCCAGAGGAGATCAGGTATGCCTCTCATTGCATTTCCATGGGTCCCCCAAACTGCAAGCCTGTCTGCTTCCCAAAGGTATTCACCTTTACTTTTTCCAGGGGTAGGAAGACAGAGTCCTCTAAAATGTATTTGCATGTCCCCACCGAGTCATTTGGTGACATTAACAAAGACCATGGAAAGAAGAGCTATGCCAAGTAATTGTGGGTTAGAGACCTACATGTAAGCCCCCAGCTATTCAGGTCATCAATGAGAAAATTGGGACAAATAAGGTGACCAGACGTCCCGCTTTTGGCGGGGACATTCTGGATTTTTGGCGTTTTAAAAAAGTCCTGATTTTTGGAAAGAATGCACGACAAGCTAGGGAAAGGTCTATTTGGTCCACATAGACCAAATTTTTAATCAAGAACTCCCCCCGTCCCCCTCTCCCTCCCCGGTCAATGGTGTCCTGCTTTAAATCTGGTCACTTTAAGGGCACTATTGCAGGGCATGCAAGGACAACCAGATAAAGAACGCACACACGGGGGAAGACAAAATAGATCACTGGGAAGAATTAAAAATAAAACACTATGTACGTACCTCAAAAGACTTCATGAAAATATTAAAATGAAAGCCGACTGGGGGTGATGTTAGCAATGACATACAGACAAGAGACTACTTATTAAAATCCACAGAATTCTCCAACCGCTCAATGAGAATAAAACAAATAATTCAATTAAAAAGATAGGGAAGGACATGAATAGACAATTCACTAAGGATGACACTCAAAGGGCTAACAAGCACATGAGGAAATGCTCACAATCACTGGCCAACTGGGAGATACAAATCAAAACAATGAGATACATCTTACACCGACAATGAGAGACCAATTCAAAAAGACAAGAACAAAAAAAGAGAGAACAATAAATGTTGGAGAGGGTGCAGAGGGATTGGAACTCTTACACATGGTGGGTTTGTCAATATGTACAACCATTGTGGAAAGCGATCTGGCTCCACCTAAACAAATGGGAATAGAAACACCATACAATCCAATACCGCTATTAGGCATATACTCCCAATAAATAAGAGGCAGAACATCAGCAGCGTGTGCGGCTCTGCTGCTGCTGAGAATGAATCTTAGTGGAGTCAAAATTGACTTGATGGCAATGGAAGTGATGCCCCAGGGAGATGACTTATAATGTTCTCTAACATAAAATGACAATGCTGTTCTAAGGTAAACCTAAGATGTAAATAGTCCATAGATGCATGGATGGATTTGGGGCTTGTACTTAATTCTTGCCCAATCTAAGAACAGTTCGTTCTGATGACATACCCCTGCTTGATGCTCACCCTCATGAAGAGATCATTGAAGATATGGGTGATATAGACAAGTATGATGAAGAAATTAGATGATGCCTGGATATGAGGAAGAAAAGTATCTGGGGTCCAAAAGGCGTGTTTTCAAACAAGCAACTCTTTAATTGAAGCATCAACTATGTCCACGTGGAAGAAGCACACCAGGCTGTGTGTGATATAAAGTCTGTAAATAACATAATATAAATATAAAGGTAGGGATGGCATCAGAGATTAAATTATCAGAACACCTGGTTTGCAGAAGACTATGGGTGACAGTGTAAACCCAAAATCTATTTACAGGGTCTACACATGGATTAAGCCTCCATTGAATGACCTCTGATCATATTTGAGAGATGTGAATAGCCCTGTTATCAGACAGAGGGCATTGTAAAGCTGTTTATGGTAGACATATTTAGGTCAAAATGTAGTATCTTATTATTTGCTTCTTTTTGCCTGTTTTAAAGCAATTTCCATTAAAAATAAAAGGGGAGGATGAAATATCTGTGGATTAAGCCCCTGGAAATCCCCTTTGACCATGGACCATGGATGGAAATAAGCCTTGCTAACATACAGGACACCTTGGAAAGTGGATTGTTTACAGTTGCTGTGGCTAAAATTTAGCATCCTATCATTTGATCTCCCTTATGATCCATTTAAATTGTTCTAGATTTCAGTATTTCCTGCTTTCTTTTCCATTGAGGTTTTTAATCTGTTTTATAGTTTGTTATTATTGTTAGTTTTTTGTTTGTTTTTAATATTTTTCTGTATGTAAATTCAGGAGAGATTAATCTATAGAGACAATATCTGGATTAATAGTTTCTCAGGAGTATGGCAGGGGAGGTTGGGGGAAAATAGGGCACTAATAATGATGAGTACAATAATTAAGAAAATGTTTTAAAACTGATTGTGGTGATGTTTGTACAACTCATCTTGGTGTGAATAATTATTGAATTGTATGATTTTTTAATTACATGCTAATAAAACTGTTGAGAAAAAGAAAGAAAAAAAGCTACTGTCAGCAAGCATTCATATACAGTTAAAAAGTAAAAGTAAAATTGTTTCACCTCAAATGGAACATGGAAGTATGCAGAGTTACACAGAGATAACTGGATAAACAGACTCTGAGTAAACACTGAGAGAAAGGTCCTACCGATCCAGATGTATCAACCAGGAGTAACAAAAAGTATGAAGAAATGAAAAGAGGGTTTTCATAATTAACAAGCAGACTTGTTTTATTAATGTAGTGCTCAATTATTGAGCCAGCATTTCTGTGATTAGTGTAAACAACTTCAGATGTAGGAAAGACGGAGCTTTGTAATATATCATTAGCCCAAACTGCAAATTATAATAATACTAAACCATAAAAGTAGTTTTAAAAAGTCAGGGAAGTCTTAAAATGTCAAGACAAACAGTTAAACCGATTCCAAAATAGTATCCCTTTCTCCACACCTTTCTGATTAAACCAAGTTTAAGCAGTCATTACAATTCATGCTATTTTGCCTACTGTTTATGTATAGAATTGAATTTGATTAGTGAATATGTAGCACAGATAGAGGTGGGAGAATAGACAGTGAACAAAATACCTGCTACATCAGCTATGCTACATTATAATATGTACATTATAGTATGTATGTATAGTATGTGTGCATCTATATACAAAGACACATTCATCACAACTCACAACTCAGAATAGCAAAAAGCATAACAGTTCAGAATAGTAAAAAGCCTTCCCAGAGTATGACCTGAATATCTTAAAAAAACTGACTGTACTTCTGTACTCAGACCCTAAAGAACAATGAACAAAACTGACTAGGAAGTCAAGCTGGGCAGGACGTTAGGCTAAACCAGTTAGACTTAATACTGCTCTGGTTTAAGAATAATCAGAGGTCTAAACCTCAATCAAGTTCTTGCAATAGAGGTTACAGAATTTGTTATAAATGGGTGAAAGGTGAAGATATAGAAAAAAGTAACAGAACGAGAAGGCCAAAGCAGGACGAATCAGGCAGATGTTGGCAAATATCTAACATCCCATGCCAACTGCAATCTCAAGGTGTGGTTGCCTTTAGAGCGAGATGATTTTTGCTTGAATATTTTAATGCCATTTGTTAGAGACCATGATTCATAGATGACTAAAGAAAAATTCAAACAAAGGAAACATCAGAAATCCCGCAGAAGCTAAGTCCTATCCTTAAAATAAATAAAAAAAGCATCCAAGGGACATGCAGCTCATAGCTCAATTTTTAATTTAAAAGAGCAAATAGGGGAGGGAGGGGAAAAATGAGGACCTAATGTCGGGGGTTTAAATGGAGAGAAAATGTTTTGAGAAACGATGTACAAATGCGCTTTACACAATTGATGTGTGTATGGATTGGGATAACAGTTGTATGAGCCCCTAATAAAATGTTAAAAAAGAGAAAAAAAAAGAATCTATTAGAATAAAATTGGATTAAGGGGCATTAAGGCAATGTATTAAGACAATCAAAAGAATAAAAATGAATTTGTAATAGTAAAAAATAAATAAATAAATAAAAGAGCAAATAATATTCAGTTTTAATACCAATAGTTCTATTTTCAATGTGTTACATTTTTTATTGTTGTGTTTGTGTGTGTGTGGTTTTTGCTTCTTCCCATTTTGGGGCGGGGGGGGGGGCATTCCTATTTGATATTTAAATCTCTGTCTTTCAAATCACATGGTTTGCACACCAACCTTGATAATGAATCCTGTTGGACACCCACCGCCTGTAAGAGATGACTGTAAAACAGAATTAAGAGCATTGGAAAGCCTGACTGGGAGTTCTACAGTGATGTAGTTATGCTATCCTCACTTAAAAATTGAAAGTTCATCTCTTGAAAGTTCTTTCTGAATTCATACTTAGAATTCTCACAACCAACCATAAAAACCAAACTCACTGCCATTGAGTCTATGTAGACTCATAGCGAGCCTATAGGGTACAGCAGAATTGCCCCTGTGAGTCTCTCCTCGCTGGAGTAGAAAGTCACTGCTTTCTCTCATGGAGCGGCTGGTGTTTTCAAACTGCTGACCTTCAATTAGCACCCCAATGTGTCTATATTCTCATAACAAGCACCCCTAAAAGACTGACATTAAGTGAGTTAAATTTCCAAAATTGAAAGTTCTATTCTTGATCTCCATGTTATTTAAAGTCAACAATGATTCCGATCAGTACCTCCTTCACTCTACGAATGCTCTTGGATTTGACAACATCCAATGTCGTTCTGCCCTCTCCCCTTATTTCTTTCTGATCAAGTTCTTAGAAATATCTTGAAAATCTCTCTATTCTGTGCCCTCTCCCTCTACAAATCCCTAGAAAGTACAGATACTATCTCTATACGTGTAAGCCTTTTTCAGAATGCTCTATAATTGGAATCATGCATTATATGGTCTTCTTTTAAAATTGATTTCTTTTACTTAACAGTATGCACTTAACATTCCTCTATTTCTTTCCATAGTTGATAGCTCCTTTTTATCCTGAAAAATAGTCCTTTGTATAACTATATCACAGTATTCCCTCTATTCGTGTATCAGAATGTGTATGACTGCTTCCTATGTTTAGTAGTTATGAATTAAGTTGTCATAGGCATTTAAGTTCAAGTTTTTATATGGATGTACATTTTCAGCTTGTTTGAATAAAGACCATGAGGAGTGAGATGACTACGTTATATGACAATCTAGGTTTAACTTTATTATGGTTTCTAACGTGTTCTTCAAACGGTTTCTACCATGTGGCATTCATGCAGCAGTGTCTGAGTGTTTCTGGTGCTTCATGTCCTCACCAGCAATTGTTATGGTCGGTTTGTTTGGGATCCTGGTCTTACAAATGCATGTGCAGTGGTAGTACATGTTTGTTTTAATGTCATTCCCTAATGACAAATGGCATGAAGCATCATTTCAACTATTTCTGTTATTATTTTTCTGTCTCTTTTTTGAAAATAATGCACCTTTGACACTAGTTAGCTATCTCTCTCTCCTCCTGGAAGAGAGGGTCCTAAGCATCACCATGGGCACTTTTTTTTCTTTTAACATGTTGTGGGAGAAAAGAATAAGAACACGTTTACAAAAATACCTCCAAGAGAAGGCAGTTGTTGGTATAAAAGGATAAAAGAATTAATTGCAAAATATAAAGGAGAGAATTATTTGCCATCTGTGTATCGTCTTTGGTGGAATATCATCTTTAAAGCTGTTTAATTTCTGACTGTTGAGTGTTCATATATTTTTGGATACAAAGTCCTTTAACAGAAATATATTTTAAAATCATTTTCTCTCTGTCCATAGCTCATGTCTTCATTCTCCTACCAATGCCTTTTGCAGAAGGCTTTAATTTTAATAAACTAAATTGATCACTTTTTCCCCAGACTCTATATTTGGTGTTATAACTAAAACTCATCACCAAGCCAAGGAAACTTTCTCCTGGTAGTTTTACAGTTTTGCCTTTGCATTTAGGTGAATTTTGAGTCTATCAATAATTTTTTAGGGTGGGTTTTTTTTTTTTTTT
>NW_022111321.1:14725003-14747978 GCF_000313985.2 Echinops telfairi
AAGATATGACAAAATAACAATTTATAAACTATCAAGGGCTCATGAGAGAGGGGGGAACGGGGAGGGAGGGGAAAAATGAGGACCTAATGTTTTAGGGGGTTTAAGTGGAGAGAAAATGTTTTGAGAATGATGTACAAATGCGCTTTACAGAATTGATGTGTGTATGGATTGTGATAAGAGTTGTATGAGCCCCTAATAAAATGTTTTTAAAAAAAGAAAAATGCGTAAGACCTATGTCTAAAGTTTTTGTTTTTGCACATATGAACATCTGATTATTCCAGTAGGACAGACTAGGTGGACTGCTTTTTCTTCAATGAATTGCCTTTGCTCCTTTGTCAATTATCATTTGTATAAGTTTATTTTGTAAGATATCTAGACTGTAGCATTGATCTATGTGTCTCTTCTTTGCCAATGACCACACTGTCATTTTTACTGTCATTTTACAGTAATTATTGAAAGCAGATGGACGAGTCATTCAACTTCGTGCTTTTTTAGTATTGTACTGGTTATTCTAAGTCTGATGTCTTTATATATAATTCAAGAATTGTGGTATATACACAAAGGAGCTTCAAAAAGTTCATGGAAATAGAGTTAAAAGACAATGGAGTAAGTACCAGTAATATCATGTAGTATGATATAATATATAATATTGTTAGCTAGTCAGAAAATGGCAAGGTGAGAAGAGGTGATAAAGGGAAGGAAACTGTCAGGAATCTTAAACATAAAAGAGCTGGGACAACACACGCTCGCTCTCCAGCACAAAGGAAGGTGAAGGGCGGACTAGAATACATCTCCTTATCAATGGAAGGAACAGACCTAAGAAGGTAGTGAAATAGCCTGGGGAAGAAAGACTGATGTTCACACAACCCCACAATGACTGACTAGACTCCTGGGTTTGGGGTCTGAGACAAGAGCACAGCATGAAAGCTGGGGCACTGAGTGATAGAGGGTGCCAGCATCTGCATACCTGAAAAGAGGCGGGACACTGCAGAGAATCAGCCAATAGCAGAAGACTCTCCACAAAGCCAACCTTTGGTGGGAAGTCCACCATTAGCCATATTTAAAGTCAGATTTCCTTTTATGGCAGACTTTTTAGACTACTTAGGGGCCAGTTGGACTTCTTTCCAAAGTACCCCCCTTTAATAAACTCACTCTTTTCAAACCATTTCTTCGTCTGAATGCTGTCCCTCTCGAGAAAGCTTTCCTGTGAGCAGGACGAGAACAGAGGAGTGGAGAGGCTTGAAACTGAGTAACCCGGGCGTCCCCAGTCCGCCCCTCCCGCCGTTCCGCTGATTGGCAGTCCGGTCCTTTGTGTAGTTCCCGCGCTGGCTGTGTCGTCCTCCCATTGGCGGTTTGGCCCGCCGTGTCGCTCCTGGGTTGGCTAGCCTCGGTTTCCGGGTATTTCCTGCTCTGTACTGCTAGGAAATAGGAAACGAAGGCCTACCCGAGGTTGGGAGCCTGTCACGGAGGCAATCTGGCTTTACAGCTCATTCTCCAGCCCCCAGCCAGGTGGGAGGCTCATGACATCATCCAGGTGGGCTTAACTCAGCCAATGGGGTCAACCAATACCTTCAACCACGCCTCCCCAGCCAGAGTTGAACTAGCCTGACTGTGCGAAGGCCTCGCTCTTTACCCTGTTCCAGGTCAGTGTCAGGTTGGGGGGTGCACACGCATCACCTGGACTTGCTACCTCAGGGCCCACTCCCGACCTGCTTAGCGCCCTTATGGGCCCACTTCTGGCCTACTCGGGGCCCAGAGTCTCTCTTGCCCCCTCAACCTCTTGGCCCTTGCTCGCTCGACCACTTGGTCCCTGGGATACCCTCCCAGTTCCGCACATGTGGGTGCTCTTTTCCACATGGTTGTTTGGACCCAGGGGTGAACCCCTTTGAGACTGTAAAACCTGAAACTTGCCCTGTCCTTCATAAAACCCATTTGGATTATAAAACGGGCTTTGGCGTGAATGCCAGAAACCTAACAGTTTTTGTTATTATATACTCAGGACTTAAATGGAGTGGTGAAAATTCAGTTTCTTATCAGAGAAGGTTAGCTGTGGATGTTTCTTTCAAACTGAAGTGGTTCTGCTGTATCAATTAGTTTACTATGAATTTGTATCATATATGGGTGTTAGATTTTATCAAATGCTTTTTAAATCCATATATGTGTCAATAATAATTTCTCTACTATATATTGTACTAGGAAACTTATGTTGAAAGATTAACGATATTAATGATTATGATGTCTTACATATTGATATATTATGTTCAATATTCTATGCATTTTAATCATACCTAATGTTCATAACAACACTGTATTCTCAGTTTGTTGATCAGAAAACATGAATCTTACAGTACTTAAAGTAAATTCTTCCCTTTTCCTCTTGTTTAATCTTCTATATTTATAATAATTCGTGATTTCAGATAATCAACACTAAGGTATTAAAATAACTGATGATTCCCAAATTTGCACAGCCACTTTCATTGTCTTCTCTGAGGTTCAACTTTATTTTTAACCGATTACTCAAACTCTTTACTGGATAGTCCAAAAAATCTCACCAAATGAACAAATGCACAAAATAATTCTAGTTCCTTCCTTTTTAGCCACCCAGCTTTGCTTTGTCCTTGTCCTTACATTTCAGTAAAGACTTCACTGTAGTTCACAAGTTTTACAGACCAAACCAGTTAAGCATCTCTTGATATCCTTTTTTTTTCACTTTACACATTCAACCCATCTGAAAACCTGGCCATTTCTTCTCTAAGAATATGTCTCAAAAATTATGATTTCACATCATCTTCATAACTACTATTTTAAAATGAGTCATTATCTCTGCCTAGAGTATTGTAATAAATCTCCTCCAAGATTCTACTTTTGTCCCCTATAGACTATTCTCTAAACATCACCTTGAATGCTCTATTAAAATATGAATCTGATCACATCATCCAACACACCTCATTAGTTTCACCAGCTCAAAACAACTTTGTGACATGAGTTACAAAGTCCTATAAATAAACCTTTGCCTACTTATTCAGTCAGATCTTACATTAAAAAAAAAACCTACTTTGGTCCCCGACCATTTTCACATCATGGTGCCTTTGTCTGGGCTACTGTTCTCAAATATTTCGTCATGGTTTACTCTTGCATTTCATATAGATCTCAGTGTAAATGCCAGTCCATTAGGACAGTTTCCATGACTACATTATACACTAACCCTGGTTCTCCTCTATTGTGTTTTCAAAAATTAATTGCACTTTTCACTATCTGAAGTATATCATTTATTAATCATTTCACCACACATTGCCTACCTTTCCCTTAAAAGTAAATCCTGAAATAGCAATATTGTCTCTCTTGCTTACCATGATCTCTTTTGTACTCTGTAGTAGTAGTATTTGTGTAGAAAATATTGTTTAAATGGATAGACTTACTATATGTAAGTAACAATGGACCCAAACACAACAATGATACTGATCATGATGCAGTATTGGCTGTGTTTTGTTATATTGTACATAAGACCACTATGAGTCAAAATAGCTACCTTTAAGAATAATAACCTATAAAAGGTACAATTCGAATATGAAATCAAATCCTTCTGACTCTTGAAAGAGTGCTAATGTATTTCATCTATGTAGATGGGAGTACAAAATAAAATGATGATTTATGAGACAACTTCTGCAAATCCACCCCTGATTAAGTGAATCTAACTATCAAATTGAATAAATATTAATTATTTAATTATTATTTAAGTAAATTATTTAATTAAAAATTAATTTTATCTGGTACATATGTTTTTTTGCAAAAGCAACTATTTTTTTCACTGCTCTTGAGTTGGTTCTGAATCATTGTGACCCTATAAGAGAGAGTTGAATTGCCCCTGAGGGTTTCCTAGACTGTAAATCTTTACATGAATAGAAAGTCTCATCTTTCTCTTACATATCAGCCAGTAGGTTCAAACTGTTGACTTTGCTGCTAGTAGCCCAATGCTTAGCCCACTACACTATCAGACCTCTTAACGAAATTTTTTAATACATACTTTTAATCTTCCAGAAATTTATATGTTCTAAATTTACATAAATAGAAAAAAATATTGAAAAGGAAGAGATCTCTTGAAATAATAAAGTCCATCTGAAGAACCTAATTGTAGATGTACCAAGGTATTTAGATCCATTTTATATTTTCCATTTCTTTTGGTTATACCTAAATCCTAAGAAATACACTTCTATTTCAGTTGAAAATATTTCATTTCAGTACTTCTCCCTCTTAATACATATGAGAGCTTGAATGAATTTCAATTGTTGTAGAAATGAAAGAATATTTTTTCTTTTGGTTTTTCAGAACGTACATTAATAATTGTTCACATAATCTCATTAGTTTGGGGTCAACATTTATTAACTAGCATTTCTGTTCACTGAAGCCCTGGCAGACAACCCTCCTTGAGTTTATTTTTGATGACAGAAACAATGATTGACTGCCAAAATGATTTATGGCTCTCTTTTTAAAATAAAAGGAAAGATATGACTGAAATACTTTCCAGTAATAAACCTAAATATTCCTGACTTAAGAAACAATTGTATTTTCTTTCTCAGTAAAAATAAAATGATCAAATATTTAATGTTAGCACTCTGTATTGGAGATGTTAAGAATAAAGTATATTACTAGATACATTTGGAACCAGATATATGGTGAGCATTATTTCACACTATGCTGAAATTTTATCTCCGTCGTCCTGGGCCAGAGGTGGTGCTGCAGCTCAGTTATAAATGGCAGTGCCTGCCGAGATGACCTGCTCATCTAGCAGAAGCTGGATGATGGAGCTCTTCGGGTTGGGGGGGATTTATAATATTATTTCATAATTTTCTTTCCTTTGTACTAAAAAGAAAACAATTCACATGCCAAAAAGTGTATATTATTTCATTTTTTTATTAAATGCTTTTATTGGGAGCTCTTATATCTCCCATCACAATCCATACATTCATCCATATGTACATTTGTACATGTGCTGCCATCATCATTTTCAAAGTATTTTCTTTCTACTTGAGCCTCGATATCAGCGCCTCATTTTTCATTATTACCTTTCCTTTGTTCTAAAAAGAAAACAGTTCACATGCAAAAAATTTTTTTTTTAAAAACCCACCTCTGACAGAGTGCTTACATTTTATTATAATGCAAACACCCTTACAACTGCTTTTTCAAGCTGACAGCTGGAACTTTGATTTTGACCCCACAGCCTTCCAAGTGCCCTGTCTCAATCTCAGCTCCCTTACTCCTTAAATGACAACCCGTCTCCTGACAGCCAGCCACCACTTTCTTCCATTGCCCCAGTGGCACTCATCTTTAGATTCTTAGCTATTATTTTTAAAAGTCACTTAAATATCTTTTAATTTTCAGTTTTCTCCTGCAACATTTTCTTTGCCTTCCTTGTTATTTGCTGAAGATTCTCAGCCATTTAACTTGTATATTTTTCCATAAGTTCAAGTATATTTTCTTAAAATCAGTTTATTGGGAGCTCTTACAGCTTTTATCACAATCCATGCATCCATCCCTTGTGTCCAGCACATTTGTACATATGCTGCACATATGCTGTACATTTGCACAAATGTACAAATAGTGTTTGAGGGGTGTCATAACAGTAGGTTGCTTTAAGTAACTGAATTTTATTTTTGCATAGTTCTGGGGTCAGAAAGCCAAATTCGGTGCATTGGTCTTACTTGGCTCACTATCCTTACTTTGCTACCTGTCATTAATTTGCTTAATTTGCTTACTATCCTGGCGCTAAGGAAAGACCTTTACTGGTCTCCTTCAGTTTCTGGCAGTTCCAGGCATTTCTTGGTGCCCTTTGACTTGCTTGCTCTTTCTTCTGTTTGTGTTTGCACGTGTGTCTGTCACTCCCTTTTATAAAATGCCACGTAGAAGGGATTAGGATTCAGACCAACAGGTTATGACTTCATTAACTTACTGATAATTTATGACTTCATTAACTTAACTGATAACATCTGCGAGGGCCAACCCTGCATTGCCAAACAAGGTCACGTTCACCAGTGAAGGTGAAAGAACTTAACTTTTTAAAGGACACAATTTACTGCAGAGCACTGATCAACGTGAGTAGCCACAACTTTATGGGGTCTGTGCTACAAATATCTTCTCTTGCTCTGTTGCTTGCCCCTGCACACTACTAATGGCATTTTCAAATGAACAGAATTTCTAAGATTTAATAAAGTTATTATATTGATATTGTTTCAATGATTTTCTATTAATTTAGTCATCTTTTGCTTACACTGCAGTCAAAAGGATGTTTTCCTATTTATTAGCTAGAAGCGTTGTTTAGGTCAACAACCTGAATGATTTACTTTTTGAGTATGGTATGAGATTAAGCTTAAGATATACGTATTTAGGAAATCAGATCAGTTGCAGCATACATTGTAGGGGGATCTACTGATGAAGTTTGAACTGTTCAAGTCAGATTTACACATTTGCTCTATACTCATCTCTCCAAGGCTCTCTGTTGTTGTTTTTTTATCATTTTATTGGGGGCTTGCACAATTCTTATCACAATCCATACATACATTGTGTCAAGCACATATATACATTTGTTGCCCTCATCATTCTCAAAACATTTGCCTTCTACTTTAGCCCTTAATATCGACTGCTCATTTCCCCCTCCCTCCCCCAAGAACCCTTCATAATTTATTATTGTTTTGTCATATGTTACACTGTCCGAGGTCTCACCAACCCACTTCTCTGCTGTCCATCCCTCAGGGAGGAGACTATATGTAGATTCTTGTAATTGGTTCCCCCTTTCTACCCCACATTCCCTCTACCCTCCAGGCATCGCCACTCTCACCACTGGTCCTGAAGGAGTCATCTGTCCTGGATTCCCTGTGTTTCCAGTTGCTATCTGTACCAATGTACATCCTCTGGTCTAGCCAGATTTGTAAGGTAGAATTGGGATCATTATAGTGGAGGGCGCGTGGTGAGGAAGCATTTAAGAACTAGAGGAAAGTTATATGCTTCATCGTTGCTACCCTGAATCTTGGCTGGCTCATGTCCTCCCCACAACCCTTCAGTAAGGGGGTGTCCAGTTGCCTACCGATGGGCTTTGAGTCTCCACTCTGCACTCATCCACCTTTACAATGATATGATTTTTTGTTCTTTGATGCTTGATACCTGATCCCTTCAACAGCTCATGGTCACACAGGCTGGTGTGCTTCCATGTGGGCTTTGTTGCTTCTGAGCTAGTTGGCCACTTGTTCATCTACAAGCCTTTAAGACCCCAGACACTCTATCTTTTGATAGCCGGGCACCATTAGCTCTCTTCACCACAATTTGCTTATGCACACGTTTGTCTTCAGTGATTGTGTCAATAAAGCGGGTGCACACTGATATGATTTTTAGTTCTTTGATGCCTGGTAACTGGTCCCTTCTACACCTCGTGGTCAGACTGGCTGGTGTGCTTCTTTCCATGTGGGCTTTGATGCTTCTCAGCTAGCTGGCCGCTTGCTTGTCTTCAAGCCTTCAAGACCCCAGAAAGCTATATCTTTTGATAGCTGGGCACCATCAGATTTCTTCACCACATTTGCTTATGTTCACATTTTTCTTCAGCAATCGTGTTGGGAAAGTGTGCATCCTGGAATAAGGCTCTCTGTTTAGTAACCACTTTCCTCCCCTCCCTCAATTGTAGATAGAGGGAGCTCTCCGGAGACATATTTCCTATGTAGGTGTACAAATGACTCTTGGGCTCCCACTGTCAACCGTAGTCTCTGTACACTGGGTTCTCACAATTTAGACTCTGATACTAGTCCTTCCTGCAACTTCCAATTATGTAGTTTCTCATCCTTCGGTGACTTATGACGGTGTGCTTCTTCCATGTGGACTTAGTTGACAGCTCACTTAGAGGGCTGCTTGTTTGGAAATGAGCCTTTAAGACCCCATCTACACTCTTTGCCACATTTTGCTGTAGCGCCTGTGTCTTCTGTGTTTTCCTCCTGAGGGTGAGTATCGAGCAGGGCCTTGATGTAAGAACTGAAGTTGTTCTTAAGTTGGAGCTAAGATGAAGTGTGAGCCGCAGACCCCTTCCTAGATCTGTGTTTGTTTGTTTTCCTTTTAGTTAGTTATTTCTTGGGGGTTTAATACATATTTCATATAATTCCATAGTTCAGTCTCGTCGAACTGAATTGCATGATTGCTTCCATATCTGTTTCCCAAAGTAACTTTCCTTCCTAGTCCCCTTGCTTTCATCTTCCTTATACCTCCAGTGTCCCCCCACCCCCACCCCTTGTTCTATGTGCTGTCCTTACAGACTCATCAATCCTGGGTTTCATTGACCAAAAAACAGAAAAAACAAATAACACAACTTCCATAGGTTGACGCCCAATGACATAGCACCTCTGAGATACCCCCTACTATGAACAGACATAAGTAAAATCAAATGGAGAAAGCAAGTAGAATAAGCGCTTCAGGGGAAGGGTGGTTCAGTGGTGGAAGGGAGATAATCTCAAGGGGTCCATGCAGAAAAAGAATGTTTGGAAACCTATTGTGGTAGCAATTGTATAATTCTGATTGATGTGATTGAACTATGGAATGATATATCTATATTAAATTTTTTAAAGATATATTTAGTTTCCTAAATATATCAAGTGGCCCAGACTCATTTTTGCTTATGTTTGAATATTTTCACACTACAAAATATAAAATGTGTGGTAGGACAAGAGGCAGTCATTGCGACAGAACAAGGAATACTGCATAATTTTAAAGTAGGAAAGGTGCGTGACAAGGCTGTATCCTCTCCCTACACGTATTCAATCTGTGTGCTGGACAAGCAATCAAAGAAGCTGGACTATATGAGAAAGGTTGTCATATTAGTTTTGGCAGGAGGATGACTAGCATTGCAGATGACACACCTTGCTTGCTGTAAGGAGGTCTTGAAGCACTTGCTAAAGAAGATCCAGGAATAGTCCTTAATATGGTTTACAACTCAATGTATGAAAACCAAAATCCTCACTGGACCAATAGGCAGCATCATGAAAACAGAGAAAATATTGACTTTGTTAAGGATTTCATCCTACTTGGATCCACAATCTGGGTCCACAGAGGAAGCAGTCAGGAAAGCAAACAATACATTGCATTGGGTCCATCTGGTGCACCAGACCTTTCAAAATGTTGAGAAGCAAGGATGCCACTTTGAAGACTAAGGCGAACCTAACTCAACCCGTGATGTCTTCAATGGCCTCACCTGCATGTGAAAAATTGGACACTGCATAAGGAAGAACAAAAAAGAATGGATGCATTTAAATTGTAGTGCTGACAAAGTGTATTGGACTGCCAGAAGAACAAATACGTTTGTCACAGAAGAAATATATCCAAGGTGCTCCTTTCAAGTAAGAATGTCAAGATTTCACCTCATGTACTTTGGACATATTATAAGGAAGGACCCATGGTTTAGAAAAGGACACCATTCTTGGAAAAGTGGAACCCAAAAGAGGAAGACCCTTAAGGAGGCAGATGGACACCGTGGCTGTAACCATCAGCTCCATTGTAAGGAAGGTTCAGGACTTGGTTGTGTTCTCTTCTGTTGCCCATGATGTTATGAGTCAGGACACCGAGCATACATAAAAATAGATAATGAGCTCAAGGAAACAAAGTAATTCCTCTCTTTCCTAAGAAGGACATCTTTCTGTTAATTAAAGAGAAATGATTTGTCATTAAAAAGAACCTATATTATATCTTGAAGCAGAATATAACAAGGTTCAACATGCCATTATATCTGATATTCTAATCTACAAAATGTGTTTGATTCAAAAGTAGTCGTTGTAAGGTATGTCATAAATTTGTAGGAAGGGTTGCTTATGTAAGCAAAGTGGACATTATCCAGAATAGTAGAATTTTAATTCTAAGCACCCCATTTGCAGAAACCTATGGATGACAATGAAAGCCTGGAATCCATTTGCTGACTCCCCTTGTGGATTTCAAGCCTTCCATTGGATTGTTTCTGACTATTAACTGGGAGTGTGAGCATTCTTGTCCTCAGGCCGAATGCACTGGAAAGCAGATTACTGCTACTCCCCCGAAGCAGCCCAGGGAAAGCAGTCTTTCATAGGGGTCCCTGGGGGTATCCTTGGTGGAGAACACCATCTTGGAAGTCAAAGTTATGAGTGATACCCTTGAGTCCTGCTGTGACTGATCAATCGTGGATGATTTTCTCACATGGATATGTCCCAATTAGAGTTCCGTGCCTACTTCTGTAGTCTCACATGTAACCGCCATATATTTATCTACCACCAATCATCATTGTGTGAGTTTCCTTTATTTTCCATGTCCTATTCGGAGCTATGTGACTATGGATACTTGGATGCCATTATAATCACAAGCTAATGGTCTTGCTCATCTAAATGATACACCTTTGTCTTGTTTAAAATGTAATAAATGTTCTCCTCAAATTGTTTTTGAGATTTGGCACCTCTTTTGTACCCTAAAGCAGTAACTAATTTTGATTCATGGGGTCTTTGTTGGATTTTATCAGTTATCAGAGAAAAACACCAAATTCCATTCATAAACACTTTTACAAATTTAGACACTTTACATCAGACACACGTGAAACACTTGTAAAACTTCAGTCCATAGTCCAAATGGTACCTATATCCCATATGGAGAAATATTTAAAATTTGTATATCTGTGGGTCAATTCCTTACCATTTGAGGAGGGGTTGACCAGGAGGTGATTAGAAGGATAAAGCCTATGATACATTTTCTTGTTGCACCTGTTAAGTGTGAAACTGATAAGAAGGAAGTGTAGTGACTGTTGGAAATTGGCAGAAAGCTTAGTTAGTAACAGAAACAAGTCCAATTTAATTCACCAGTAGAATATCTAAGCATTATAATTTAATGAAAATAGCCAAAATATTCGATGTGTTCACTATTTGCTCTATAATCCCTGAAAAGCAGTATTGTAGAAGTGTTATGCTATTTTTCACAGGAACATGTAAAAGGAAAATAAATTGACTTGTCAGCATTGACAAAAATCTTGGGCCCGGAAAGGAGGTCAAAGGGTGGAGGAGCTGTTTGCAAATGAACTGAGAAAGTGGTTCATATTATTTATGTAAATCCAGAAGTAAACCATTTGCTGATGAACATCAAGTATTGCAGCCTTCAGCATGGATCACAACTCAACGTAAAGAAGATTAAAATCCTCGCAACTGGGCCATTGGGTATCATCATGAAAAAAGTAGAAAAGATTGATGTTCTCAAAGATTTTATCTTGCTAGGATCCACAATCAGTGCTCATGAATGCAGCAGTCAAGAGATCAAAAGATATATTGCATTAGGTAAGTTTACTGCACAAGACCTTTCAAGTGTTGACAAGCAAAGATATTACTTTGAGGACTAAGGTTTGCCTGACCAAAGCCTTGGTATTTTCAATGGCTTCATATACAAATGAAAGTTGGACATTGAATAAGGAAATTGAAAGAAGAATCGATGCATTTGAATTATGGTGCTGGTGAAGAATATTGAAGGTGCTGTGGACTGCTAGAAGAACAAACAAAATCCGTCTTGGAAGAAGTACAGTCAGAATGCTCCTTGGAGGCAAGGATGTCAAGAGTTCATCCCAAGTACTTTGGACATGTTGTCAGGCTCTCTTGACAGCCTCTGGAGAGAGACATAATGCTTGGTAAAGTGGCAGGGAAGCAAAAAAAAAAAAAAACACCCCTAAACAAAACAAAACCAAAAAACCCCAAGACCTTTAAAAGGCTGCATTAACAGTGGCTGCATCAATGGGCTCAATCCTAAGAATAATTGTGAGGATGGTGCAGGGCAGGGCTTTGTTTCATCCTGTTGTACAGAGGGTCTCTATGAGCCAGGGCCCACTGGAGCATACAACAACAACAACAACACAGCAATCACATTCAAGCATCAGTTGGGCTATAGATAACTTTAGAGAGAAAACTCTCTCAGGCAGAAATGTAGACTTGAATGATGTCATGAACAAATAGTACTTTAAATCATGTGAGTAATGAGATTACTTAGGAAAGGACCTCTTGGGACATCCCCGAGGACTATGACAATTTAAAGTATTGGTAGAAGAAGAGCATCAGAAAGAAGACTCAAAAGAAAAATAAAGATTGGAAAAAAGGAAAAGAAGTAACCTCAATTTTTTGATAGTGATAGTTACATAATTATGAACTGAAAAAAACCTACGACTAAAAAATATAGAAAAGAACCAGAGTTAATTTTACTCAAATATTCCTAAACAGCAGGCAATTTAAATAACAGTTTACCAAGCACATCTATTTTGTAGAAACCAAAAAGATATTTATAAATTTGAGGAAATGTTTATTATCAGAGCACCAAAGGAGAAAAAAAAAGCCAGAATAAAAATGGATAATCAATATGCAAATATATGCCAAGTTTCAGAAGATACATCATAAGCGACTACACTAATGTTCAAAAGCAGCTATGAATTAAACTGTACCAATTAAAAAGTGTCCTGAAATAAATGCTTACTGTAAGATGAATAAAAGAGAAAAGCGATTTCTTAAAAATTATGTTTAAACATAAAAATGATTAAAATTACTGAAAATATGCTTTGCCCAATATGTTCATTATTGAGCCCCTATTTTAAGCCTTGCACTGTGGAATGTAATGTAGATTCCAAAATATGTGAAATAAGTCACAAAGAGGAAACATATTACTATTACTGTTGTTCTAGGGGGAAAATAGACCTCAAATTCAAATACAATTTAAAGAGCGCCATTAATAGTAAGTCTTAAACAGGATAGAAACAGGACAAAGACAGACCATCTAGCAGAAGAGATCTTCAGCAAGAGGCTCTATTGGTATCCAAAGATTCAGTCATGTGGCCACTTACATAGGACGTGGAACACCAAGAAAGATCACCAAATTATGCTTGGCGGTATGTCACTTCATCACAGTTTCAGGTAGGACTGCAGAAGCCGGAGGGAATCCATAAGAGGGTTATACACGTTATTGTAGATTCAAAAGTTTGATGAGATTGGTCCAGGAGCCTCCCACCAAAGCACTCAGAGCATGACTCACAGTTATGTGACTGCAGTAATTTTCACCCAGGACTCACCAAGGACGTCCCTGAGGGTGAGGCTGATCTCCTAGGGTTTCCAAAGAGTGTGGCAGATCTATTTTCAAACACACGCTGTCTGAGGGCTACGCTTTTCATGTGGCACTTCAACGATTAGCTAGTACTCAGTGGAGGTTGAGTCTCCATAGAGATCTAAAAATGGATTTAAGGTCCTACTTTAGTACATACCCTCCACAAACCTAGCACTCAAAATTTAAGTTTAGTACTTTCCTTTGAACCATATCATTCACTTAAAATTTCACAAAATATACACAACACAAAAATTACCATTTTTAACATTTTGAAGTATATAATTCAGTGGGATTAAGTACATTCACAAAGTTATAACCATAACCACTACTTCCTGGACATTTCATCACCTCAACAGAAACTATATACCATTGTTATTTTCTTTAATTCTCATCACATAGCCATGCATATAGATAAACCCATATTTTTTAGTAATTATTAAATTTGAGCTGTGATTATTTAATGTTTTACAAAATAAGTAGAAATAATAAACTGAAAAATATTAACTCATTTGCTATGATGCCCAGTTTCCAATTTCATTGTATTAAAATTGTTTTTAAACAATATTTAAATAATCTCCCATAGCAATACATATACCTCAATAATGATTGTCAGTTGTCATCCTAATAATGATATTCTGGTTGCCATGTTCCTTTCTAAGTATCCTTTAAGTATTAATTAATATGGGGCTGAAGCAAGAAGAAGAGTCACAGAAATGACACTTTAGAGTCTTATAAAAATAATTCATAGATTTATGTATTTTTTTTCATTTAAAAATCTATACTTTTATCATAAAAAAATGCATAGCTGAAGCTATAGAATTCCTATTCTCTTTATATTGAAATCACCTTTATATAGCTAAGAATTTCTTTTTCTCTTTTGCTAACCAAGAGCCCTGGTAGCATAGCGTGTTATTCTTTGGGGGCCACTAACCACAAGCTCAGCAGTTTGTACCAAAGCTACTCCAAGGGAGAGACTTGGGGATTTCTGATCCTGCAAAGATCAGTTGTTGTTGTTAGGTGTCATTGTGCCAGTTCTGACTCAGCAACCACATGTGGAAGAGAACAAACCCGTGCCCAGTCCTGTGCCATCCTCACAATGGCTGTGCTCGAATCCATCGCTAGAGCCACTGTGTCAACTCATCTTACGGATGGTCTACCTCCTTCTCACTCCCCTCTACTTTACCAAACATGCTGTCCTTTTATACGGGCTGCTCTCTCTTGATAATATGTCCAAGAAGTCTAGCCATTCTTGCTTCTAAGCAGCAGTGTAACTGTATTTATTCTAAGATGATTTTTTTTGTTCTTTTAGCAATATTTCCAATATTCTTTGCCAGCACCGTAATTCAGATGTATTGATTCCTCTGTGTTCTTCCTTCCTCAAGGGCCAGCTTTCACATGCACAAGAAGTCAATGAAAATACCATGACCTGGGTCAGGCACACCTAGTCCTCATGGTAACTTCCTTGCTCTTAAACATGTTAAAAAGATCGTGTCAACAGAATTAACCAATGCAATGCATTGTTTGATCTCTGACTCCTGTTTCCATGAGCATTAAGTGTGGATCTAAGAGAGATAAATCATTGACAACTTCAATTTGACAACAACTAATAAAAACCTATCAGTCCAGGTGTGAGGACTTTGGTTTTCTTTACATTACGTTGTAATAAATATTGAAGGCTGCAATCCTGATCTTCACCAGCAAGTGCTTCAAGTCCTCCTCACTTTCTGTAAGCAAAGCTGTACTATCTCTGTACCTTAGGTTGTTAAAAAGCGTTCGAACAAAACTGATGCCACGTTCTTCTTCATATAATCCAAATTTCCTCTGATGATTTGCTCAGCCTACAGATTGAATAAGTATGGTGAAAGGATACAACCTTGATGTATACCTATCTAAGTTTCGCATTAAGTAGTATTCACTTGTTCTGTTCACACAACTGATTGTTGCTCCTGGTCCAGGTTCCATCTGAGACAATAGAGTGTTCTGGGGGTTCTTTTCAAGGTGGGCTTGCCTCAGGAGGCCCCTGTGAGCCAGAATGGACCTGATGACAGGGAGCTTGCGTTAACAGCAAGCTGTCCTCCTTATTTATTCTGTAGTTTGTTTATACAGCATTGTTTTCATTGTTGACCTGATTTTCTCTTTCTTTCTTTTTTTTCCTTTCTGTATCTTCAGTCTGGGCTGATAGTCTAAGTCACAGGTTATAAATTCCATTAAAGCGCCAGATTGGCTTAGACTCAAAAAGATAAGAGTTGTATGAGCCCCCAGTAAAATTATTTTTAAAAGATATGCAATCCTGATTAAATCAGCTGATTAAAAGAGTAGCATAGATAGATAACATATAATGTAAACGGGGCAGATGTTATGAGAGAAAGGTAGATGATGGAAGGAGGATGGGAGTCTTTTAGAGCCCTGCTTTGTTGGGGGCGGTACTTCTTTGGAAAGGAAGTAGTTGTGACTAGAGGAGATGGGCCATGTGGTCCTGTGCTCTAGTAAGCCTTAGTAACTGATTTGCCTCTCAGCTGAGGCTGAAGGTGCCCTGTGTGCAATCAATTCTTCACACCATTGCCTTTTAGCTAATAATTATTAATTAAATCTTTCATTTTTAGAATAAATATTTATTTATATTTATGTGTGGCACCTATCTCTTCACTGGCCCCCTGTGGGCTGCCATCTAGGGCCCTGGGGGTGTTGTGGTTATGTGCTAGCCTGCGAGCTGCACTGTCAATGATTCAAAACCACCATCAGCTCCACGGGAGATGATGAGGCAGGCTTTCTACTCCCATGAATAGTTCCAGGCATGGAAACACACAGGCACAGTTCTACTCTGTCCTATAGGGTTGCTAGAAGCCATAACCAAGTCCATGGCAGTGAGCTTTGGGGCCTAGCACTGTATACTCAAAATATTTAACAAAAATGAATGACATTAGGACTTTAAAAATTACTAAATAACTATCTTTAAGAAAATAGTAAGTAATACTATATAACTATAGAAATTCTTACAATGTATTATGGATAGAAAGAAAATTAAACAGATGCTACTCATTTCAGCAGAGCAGGGTAAAATAATAACATGTCTGGTGAGAGTATAATTATTAATTTTTGTATTAAGTCGACCTTTTAGAGAACTTTTTGTCATAGGTGCTATTCTTATTCTTATTATTTTCCCTGGTTTTATAGATAAGAAAGAGGGGCCCTGGTGGTGCAGTGGCTGTGCCTCGGGCTGTATGATCCATCGAGAAACCTCCAAACACTCTGAGGGGGAAAGACCGGCTTTCTCCTCCTGTTACAGCGTTTTGGTTTGGTTCGGTTTTTTTATAGATAAGAAAGTCCAAACCAAGAGATTATAAGTAAATAGTCTCAAAGTAAAAAGTGATAGAGCAAAACAAACATAAAAATAGCTAAAAGAAGTACTAATATTCTACTACTTAAGTGGAATAGAAAAACTAATTCATAGTTCACAAACATAAATATAATTTACTGAGAATGTGGAAAACATCATTTGTAATGCCAATATTAATTCATTTAATATTATGAATATAATATTTTCATAATTTAGGAAATATTTTGAAGACACTAAATGTGACTGAGAGGTTAAAAAAAAGATCATCTAGTAAATTACTCATAGGAGTATAAATCTAATATGAAATAGTACAACCAATCATATAATATCCTTCCTTAGATGTTGAAACAGAAATTTCCAATTGTGAAACTATATTATGAAAAAACTGCTACAAAAAGTAGCATTAATAATGCATGCTATTCTTTTTACACTAATTTGTTAGTTACATATAGTATATTTCTTGATGACAAATGGAGCTATGAGTTTTGGGAAATGTCACCATAAGCCATGAACATTTTCAACATTTAGAATGTTACTTGATTCCCGATGATGCCAAAGAGAGCCAGTTTTGAGTTGATTTGTTTTTGTGAGCAACTGCCTTAAACTGAGACATTTGAAAGACAGAAACCTGAGAATGCTCTCTTGGGCTGGAGATGAAATGCGATCATACTGATGGGTAATGAAGCCCCCCAGCTGCTCGTGAGAGTCTGCCTTTCCCTGGTGCTCTTGGCCCAGATGGTCATGTCAGTTATCCCTGGGGAAGAGATGAGGACTGTAATCATTGCCCATTACAGGGCAGTATTTTCTTCAGAGACCATGGACACTGCAACCAAATGTGAAATACAAGGGTCCTTTCTAACGCAAAGGGGTAACCTTGTGAGTTCCAGAGAACAAGAAGGTAATGGAATATGCTCCTCATATGCTTTTAAGTGGAGAACTACATCTATACATACTATTCCTCTACACTATGCTCATTTTGAAGAAATAATTCGGATAGCCATTATAAAGTTGCTGTTTTTGCACTGCCTTAGAATTGACTCATGCCATGTTGGCCTACGTGGTTAGCCTTTGGGCTGCTCACCACTGTGTCCCAGTAAAATTCACCAGCTTCTTGGCATGGGGAAGATGAGGCTTTCCTTCAGAATCATGGATTTTACTGCCACGGGCTACAACCAAGATTCAAGAATACCATTCTGACCTAGATCCTAAAAGTTTTCTTTGTCCACCAAATTCCCCGAAAGCTGAAAGATAATATTTTTGCTTTGTTTTCATATTTATAGGGACCTTCAGACTGGTTAAGCATAATTCTTTGTAAGCATCTGTTGTTGCTGCTAGGGACCATGTAGTCAGGTCTGACTCATCCAGAATGTACATCCTGTGAAACCCTTACAATCATTGCTGTGTCAAACCCACTGTTGCCACCACTAGGTCAGTCCTCTTCATTTTGGAAATAGCACTTTTTTGCTTACCTTCTATGTAGTTAAGCATCATTTATTCCAGGTATTGGTTCCTCCTGACAACAAGTCTGAAGTACATGACAAGTCTGCCATCGTTGCTTCTAAGGCTGGATATACCAGTCTTCCAAAATGGATCGGTTTTTCTGTAAGTCTATGTAACAGTCAATATTAATCATAGACATCAATTATTCTACAGTCTTCCACATTCGTTGACTCTCATTTACATGCACAAGAGGCAAATGAAAATAAGTTAGCTTGGGTCAGTTGCACCTTAGTTCTCAAAGTGAGAACTTGCTCTTTACCACTTTAAAAGGCGATTTGAGGCAAATTTCCCTAATACAATTGATCATGTGGTTTCATGACTGCTGATTTCACGGACACCAATTGAAGCTCCAAGTAAACTAAAACCCTGGACATCTTCAGTCTTTTCTCTGTTTATCGTGATGTTTCTCAGTCGTGCAGCTGTGAGGATGTTTGTTTTCATTAAGTCATGGTGTAATCCGAACTAGACTTCAGCAGTAAATGCTTTAGATTCTCTCTGCTGTCAACAAGTAGGATGATGTCATCTTCATACTGTATTTTACTCATGAATCTTCCTTTAATACTGATTTTTCATTAGCTTTCTAGCTGCAGATCTCGGCACACTACGTTATAATACTTCCTTGTGTCTTCTTGAGCTACCATGTAAAGGACTTGGTTCAGTTTCTTTACTTCATCATTTCTTCCATTAGCTTTAACTACTGCTTCATCAGGAACACATTTCAGAGTTTCTTCTTAAATTATTTTTAATTTTCTTTCTCTCCTGTATTTCAGTGCTTTATTTCTTCCTATATGATATGCTCATAGAAGCAGCAGTCGAGAGATTGCCTATTGCATTAGGCAAATGTGCTGCACAAGATCTCCTTAGCATATTTGACTCTAATATATGCTTGAACCAGCCCACGGTACTCTGTATTGCACCATGCATGTGGAAGTTGGACATGAATAAGGAAGACCATAGAAGAATAGATGCATTTGAATGGTGGTGCTGGAGAAGACTATTGAAAGTACAATGGCCTGTGAAAAGGACAGAGTAGTCTATGTTGGATAGAGTGTTCCCAGAGGCAATGATGGCAAGATTTCATCATATATAATTTGGACATCTTGTCAGGGGAGACTAGGCCCGGAGAAAGAATCATGTTTGGTAAAGTGGAAAGGTGACAAAAAAGAGAAAGGCCCTCGCCCTCGGCAAGATGGATTGACACAGTTTCAACATCAGTGGGCACAGGCATAGAACTATTGTGAGGATGGTGAAGTGTTTCCTTCTGTTGTGCTTACGGTCACGATGGATCAGAGTGACTGACTCAATGGCACCTGAGATCAACATGATGTCTTTGATATCATCCCACAGCATGGTCTAATCTTTTGTCATTATTATTTAATGTGTCAATCTGTTCTTGAAACTGTCTCTAAATTCAGGTGGGACATCATTAAAATCATGTTGATTCTCATGAGCTTGTTTTAATTATCTTCCTCTTCGAATTGAATTTGCATATATACAATTGATGACTTGTTCTGCAAGTGGTCCCTGGCCTCATTCTGATAGATAGTGAACTTCTCCATTGTCTCTTTCCACAGGTGTATAGTTATTTAATTCTTCTGTATTCCATCTGGTGAGATTCACATGTATAGTTATAGTTGATGTTGTTGATTTTGAAAAAGTATATCATACTATCTCCAGTGTCATTTCTATGTACAAAATCATACTTTCCAATTAAAAGTCCCTTGCCTCTGTTTCAAACTTCTGCTTTCAAATCACCATTAATTAACAGTGCATCTTGCTTGCATGTTTGATCAATTTCTGACTGCACAATTTGGTAAAAATCTTTGGTTTCTTCATTTTGGGTCAACATTGGTTGATGTGTAAATTGGCTGACTAACAGTCATATTGCTTGATTTTCCTTATAGGTATAAGGAACGTGTCCTATAATTGACAGTACTCTACCTAAGAATTCATCTTCAAATGTTCTTTTGGTTAATGAGTGGGGTGCCATATGATTGTGTGATTCAAAATGGACAATATCAGTTCACATTTTAATAAAAATGGATATTTGAAACTATTCTAATTTTGGGTCATGTCACATCAGCAAATGAAGGTTGTGAAAGTTTAACTCCATCAATATAATTAAGATTGACTTTTCTTTAAGGAGAAAGCTCCTCTCCAGATTTATTTTAAATGTCTTCCAATCTTGGTGACTCATCATTGTCTCTAGATCAGACAATATTCTCCTACTATTTTCAAAGTTTATGCTGCCTTTTTTAAAATTCAGAAGTAGATCGCTTCCTAGTCTGTCATATTCTTGAACTTCCACTGCAAGCTGTCAACTAGAAATAAAGCTGCTGATATTTGAAATATCAATGCTATAGCTTCTAGCATCACAGCAACACACAAGATGCCACAGAACAACAAATTGACAGATGAGTGATAGTTTAATAATTTAAGGTATAATGGATTTCAGTACCATAAAACATTGTCATTGTTATTGGTTGGTGCTATCAAGTTGGTTCCACTTCGTTGTGGCTTTATGTACCACAAAACAAAACAATGCCTAGTCCTGTCTAGTTCTATGAAAGTGGCGCACTGGTGACATAGCGTGGTATACATTGGGCTGCGAACTGCAAGGTCAGCAGTTCCAAACCACCTGCCCCTTGGCAAGAGAAAGTTGAGGCTTTCTACTCCTGTAAAAAATTATGGTCTAAGAAACCCACAAGGCCAGTTCTACCCTGCCCTATAGTGTTGTTACAAGTTGACGTCAGCTCAGTAGAAGTGAGTTTGGGTTTTTTGAATTCCACTAAAGATTTATAATCTCAGAAACTGAACAGAGTAATTCTACCCAGGCCTGAATTGCTGTGAGTTGAAATCAGCTCAGTGAATGGAAGTCAGAAAGTTGTCTTCTTGGGATGCCCTGTGAAATGTACTGTTCAGCTCGTTTCATCAGTTCTTCCATTTCCCTTAGCTACTCTACAATCAAGAGCAAGTTTCAGATCTCTTCTTTGAGAGAGGAGATCACATCCACTTTGATATTTTCTTTCTTTGCTCTCTTTAAATAATCTTTTGCTTTCTTCATGTATGATGTTCTTGATCATCAGGTCTTCTCTCCTTAGCACTCCATGGCTTAAATCTCTTCTTCCTGTGTTCTAAAAACTCAGGTGGAATGTGCTTAAGGTCATTTTTGGCACTTGTGAATTTGTTTTAATTTTCTTCAATGTCAACTTAAACTTTCATATGTGCAATTGGTCATCTGATACACAGTCATCCTGGTATCATTTTGGCTACTGATATTGAGTGTCTCCATCGCATATACGTGTGTCAATTTGATTCTATCTATTTCCTCAGGAGACATCTACATGTATACTTGCTGTTTATGTTTTTGAAGGTATTTGCAATTGTGGTAGTTGAATAATCTTTTGTCAGTTGAGACATAAGAGTGAAAGGGTGGAGTTTAGCCTATCAATCAGGTCACAGCTTGATGGCTTCATTTGGAGGTGCTAAGGAGAAAAATAGCTCACTGGACACACTCACTCCCTGTGAGACATTCCTGACAACAAGGCACATGGAGCTACAATGACGCAGTCAGAGCCCTGGGAGTTATAGGAGCCACATAGAAATCCCTGTCAGGGCTGAGATGTTCTACCACACAGGACCACAAGATGTTCTACCCACTGGCCTGTGATCTTCCTGCATTCAGCGTTATTGCATGGCTGCATGAGTCTAAAGAGGAATTTTTGGACTAGTATTGGACATATGGGCTAATATCTGACTATGGACTTGATCTGGGCTGGGCTAGGATGCTTTCTTAATGTACACTTACTCTTGATCTAAAGCTCTTTCCTGTACACATATGACAGTCTCTGAATTTGTTTCTCTAGTCACCCAGAGTAACACAACAATGATAAAGGTGTTGATCTTGCAAAAATGTATTACGTGACCTCCAGCATCATTTCTATAAACAAGGCCTTATTTCTATTTGCTCCTTAGTCTTGTTTTCAGCTGTGGCATTCATTCCAATCAACAATAATTATCAATATATCTTGATTGCATGGTCAATCAATTTCAGAATGAAAACGTTGGTAAAATTCTTCAAATGTTTGATCAGTACCTTTAGTGACTGGTGTGTATATTTGAATGATAGTTGTATTCACTGGATTTCCTTATATGTTCATAGATATCCTATGATAGCATTACACTTTAAGAGGTCTCTTGAAATGTCCTTTCAGATGGTGACTATGATGCCATTCCTCTTGAATTTGTCATCACTAGCAAGGTAACCATATGGTTGTGTGATTCAAAATGGCCAACATCAGTTCATTTCAGTTCACTAATGCCTATTATATCAGTCTGTTTGCATTTCATTTCAGTTTTGATAACTTCCAATTTTCCTGGATGCACACTTCATACATACTTAGCTCCAATGATTAATATGTGTTAACAACTCTTTCTTCTTACTTCGAGTAGTGCTCAATCAGCAAATAAAGATCCTGCAGGCATGACCCCTCCACATCATTATGGCCACCTCTCCTTTGAGAGGACCAAGACAGATCTTCTTCAATCATATTTTGAGTACCTTCCAACGTGAGGAGTTCATCTGCCAGCACCGTATGCTGTGCTCCTCATAAGGTTTTCTGTGGCTAATTACTCAGAAGTAATTACTCAGCCTATCCTTTCTTCATAGTCTCTAGTCTATTCTTAGCCTGCATGTTCTGCTGAAACCTGTTTACTTTGGTTGACCCTTCTGGTATTTGACATAGCAGTGGCATAGCTTCCAGCATCACAGCAACATGAAAACCCCTTAATGTGACAAACTGACAAGCAAGCAGTGGTTTGTTTCCTTAGTCCTTCATTGGGAAAAACATTGTCCTAACCACCTATGTTCAGATACATTTCTAGGCAATGAATGTATACAGTTGAGCAACATGTTCATGTTCTCTACTTCTGTGGATTTAATTGTGTCCCTCAAAATGTTATCTTAATGTCCTAACTCCTGTACCTTTGGATGTTACAATGTTAAGGAACACAGTTTGCTTTTTTTTTTTT
>NW_022111321.1:14749959-14751031 GCF_000313985.2 Echinops telfairi
TTTCAGCACTTCCTCTTTGTTACGTTCCCCTTGATCCTGCCCTACCAGGTCTCCCACACCCACCTCCCCACCAATTTGGATCGCTTGTTGTTCCCTTGTCTCTGGGTTTGTTATCCCCTCTTCTTCCCTTTTTAAAATAGACAAAAGAGCAGTTATTTTGAAACAAAAGTTGGGAGATGTAAATGAGGACCAGATCATTTAAGTTCTTTCAATGTACGCTAAGAGAGGGGATTTATGTACTAAACCCAAGCTTATAGCAATTGTAATTTCCTAAAGAAATTTTACCTTTAAAAGCCATAGTGTTGCACAGAGCAGATTAGGCTAATTTGTTCTCTATTAAAGTTCTCTATAAAAGAATCAAAATCAAAAGAATTTCCTGAAGTTTATTAATGTAATTCAGTTTTAAATGCAGTGTTCCTATTACAGTGTCCTGATTTCTTCTGTATGTAGGAATCATACTTGAAGTCAGTGTTGTGTAGAAGGCAGCACAGGTAACTGCATACAGTGGGACAAGCAACAAGCAAATCTCCAATGAAGCTGCCAATGTCTCCGTGCCATGATGTCACTCTGTCGTTCATTTATTACCATTTAAAAAGTATTTCATGAAAAAAAAACTTTCCATAAGTCTTCCACCAAATGGTTGCTATGTATCACTTAAAAATAAATAATAACCTTGGCCCTTGAGATACTTACAGTATAAGAAGGGGAGGCACCACCAATAAATATACTAATACCTTTTATAACATACTACAAAGTGTAGAATGCTTCAGAGACTAGAAATAAAATATGAAAAGAGAGAGCACCTAGATTAAGAGTAGGTTAAAGTTGCCATTTTAATGAGGTATTCAAAGCAGTCTCCTTGAGAGATGGGATTTGAACAAAACTTGAAGGTGCCAATTAGCAGCACAAATAACAGAGGGAAGAGCACACCAAGGGAGCACTACCCCACCTGTGAAAGCTTAAGAATGGAGGTTATCTGACATGTTCAAGGTGCTGGAAGGACACTGATATGGCACATATACATTTTTTTTTCAGAATTTGTGTTGTATATTGTTGCTTGGTTTTGCTCTGT
>NW_022111321.1:14752563-14754210 GCF_000313985.2 Echinops telfairi
GGGCTTAAGTGGAGAGCAAATATTTTGAGAATGATGAAGGCAATGAATGTACAAATGTGCTTTACACAATTGATGTATGTATGGATGTGATAAGAGTTGTATGAGCCCCTAATAAAACAATTAAGAAAAAAATTCTCATGGAAGTTTCCATTGCTTTTATATGAATACTCTAGATAATCCAAATGCCCATCAACAAGTACCTGGATCTATAAATACTCTTAACAGTAGAATATTATGGAACACATAATTAAGAAACCAAATTATGCAAGGTTTCACAAATATTAAATGGGTGGAAGAATCAGTTGCCTGTAAATTCATAGGTTAGATTCAACTTAAAATATTGAAAAGAGGAGGGGGGGAAACATGCTTAAGAATACACACAGAAACAAATAAAAGAAAATCCAGGTAATAATAAAGAAATATATTAAGAATACTGATTATTCATGGAGGGGAGAGATAGTAGCAAGCGGGACCAGAATGGGGTGCACAGCACAGCTCCAAAACTAAAGTTCTATTCCTGCAGCTATAGTGCAGGTAGAGTGTAATCAATGTATCATTATGACTATTCTAAGTATATCCTTCACTAGGCATTATATTTCATTATAAAGTAATGCATAAATAATGTAAATAAATTCATTTAAATTCATAAAAATTCTAAAATAATATGCAAAGGGGGTGTCATTTGTACACATGTCAACTAGAATACTTATTAGTCTTGAAGGAAATAAATATATGGGAAAAAAGAAGCAAGATTTCCTTTTACTTACATCTTGCTGTGTAACAAACTACTCTAAAATTGAATGATGTGAAACAGAATGAATGAATTGGTTGTGTTTGGGTCGTTCCTGCTTGCATTGTATAGAGCTGTGGAAGGATGGGGTCGTGGCTGGTGACTTGAAAGATTGCCTCCTGGAAACTCCTTGGCTTTACTTTCTTCCATTGGTGACTCATTTAACAAGCACTATCTATAGGACTTTGGCTACTCCCATTGTGGGAATCTCAATATATTTCATACATGCATGGTGGCTGACTTACAAAGAGCATGCTCCCTGAAAGACTTATAGCCTTAAAAACCCAGTTGTACTCTTTCCTATAGATTTACTATGATTGGAATCGACTCATATGACAGTAGTGTGATTGGTTTCTGAGCAGCTAACTGAAGATGTTACCCAGAACTGACATAGCATCGTGTCCACCACTGATTAAAGCAGTCCCAGAGCTGGATTTGATTCAAGGGGAAGCAGAAGGGAATTCCAGCTATTGTTAAAAAATATACGAGGTTACAATGTAGAGGTACATGTAGCAAAATAATATATTTATTCTTGTGGTCATTAGGGGAAAATATAATCTGTCAAAACACCAATTTCAGGTTAGTGGTAAACACAGTAGAGGCAGGAAGAATAAAGAAATCGGTCATGTGACAGAACTCTAACTCTGTAGTGCCTCATGTTTTAAAAGAAAAATGAAATACCTGAAATAAATAAGGGGGACAAGGTTAGATCTTTATCATATACCTGTCAGCATATTTTATACTTTAAATTAACATTGTTAAGGCATTCATCCTTTGGGGGGGGAAATGTATCTTTCAAAAGATGGAAGAAGTCCTTTTAATCTTAAATTTACCTCTACTAAGTGGCTGGAAGAAAT
>NW_022111321.1:14756041-14758074 GCF_000313985.2 Echinops telfairi
GGATACACTTGAATGATGGGATTGATGAAGAATATTGACTACTCAGTGGACTGTCCAAAGAACAAACAAATCCATTTGGGAATAAGTACAGCCAGGTTGTTCCTTAAAAATGAGGATGGAGAAATGTTGTCTCTTGTGCTTTAGGCTTGTTATCAAAGGGACATGTGGAGAAAGACATATGGTCAAGTGTAGGGTCAGCAAAAGAAAGATGCTCAATCAGTTGAGGTGACAGAGTAAATGCAACAAGGAACTCAAGCATGCCAGTGATGAGGATGGCACAATGTATTTGTCATTCTGTTGTGCATGGAGTGACTGTGAGTTGGCATCCAACCAACACACAACTGTATAACAGAAGGAGCTCTGGCAGCACAAACATTAAGCACTCAGCCACTAACCAAAAGGCTGGCAGTTTGAACTCACCCAACTGCTAATGAGAAAAATACCTGGAAATCTGTATCTCAAAAGACCATGGCTTGGGGGATAATGTAAGGGTAGTTCTACTCTGTCACCCAGCTTTAAAAAAATGTTTCAATAGCATACATGGTCTTTTTCAAGCAACTAAGGCAGACCCTATCTTCAAAATTACTAAAAATGCATAAGCAATTTATCTGTGACATTGTTTTACATCCCTGAATATAACATGGTTGAAAATGTCATGATATAAAATTATATTCATTAAATATATTATGGTATAGCTATATAGTTTATAAAACGAATGAAAGAAGTTTCATTATTAGTATTCCTTCCTTTGAAAAATATAACTAATTTAAACATGAATTTCAATGTAGAGCATTAGATAATTAACTGGTTTTATTCTGTTGTCTAATTCCTTCATTCATTAATCACTGTAAGAAGCTGAAGAACATTACAAGGCTGTGAGAAATGAAAAGACATGGGTGTCAGCTAGGTGAGTCACAGAACATGGTTTGCATATTAATCTAGCATTGCTTTTGTAGAGACCTCAAACTAGTCAATCAAAATAGTACAAATATCACATATTCTAAAAGGTGAATTTTTCAATTTCCTAAATTATATTAATGATCCTCACTTACATTCTTTATTAATCTAAAGCCAGTTGTGATAGTGAAAAGTATGAATTGTGTAAAATGTGTGTACTCCCAAGAATCTGTGTTTTAGAGGGACCCATGAAGTTTCTGGTTACTATTTGCCTTCTAACATTGTCCTGAGAGATGCTACACTTAAAGGTCAAATGCAGTGGAATGTCTTGCTCTGAAATCGTGATTCCTCTTCCCCCCTTCATAATACTTCATAACATACAAACACAGTGCCCATGCTGAAAAAGACATCAAAAATCAACATTTACTATCTTTACTGTGCTATAATTTCCTTCGCCCTGGAATGTGATTGGAGCTGTGATGGCATACTGGTTGTGTGTTGGGCTGAGACTGAAAGGTCAGCAGTTCAGAACCTCCAGCCGCTTTGTGGGAGAAAGATACAGCTCTCTACTCCCTTAAAGAGCTACAGCCTCGGACTCACAGAGGTAGTTCTGCCCTGCATATAAGGTCCCTATGAGTTGGCATTGACTACCTGACAGAAAAAGTCTGAGAGGAGTGTGATGCAAACCAATATATAGAATATAATTTGGAAACGAAGCATTGAAATGATATAAGGTACATGTAATTAAATGTTTTAATTAATATAATTAAAATAATAAAAACACAACTATCTTTGAAGAAAAATAAAGTCACCCATAATCTCTGCAACTTTTACCCCTAAACTCAAGTGTACTTTTGTCATTCAAATCCACTTGCATTGGCGGTGTAGTGGCGATGAGTTGGGCTGCTAACTTCAGGGTCTGCAGTTAAAAACCACAAGTGGCTCAGTAACTTACAGAGGTACAGGCCTGGAAACTTACAGAGGAAATTCTACCCTGTCCTGTAGGGTTGCTATGAGTTAGCATGGACTAGATGGCAGTGAATTTTTTTGTTTGTTTTCAATTAAGTCGAGGGAACTTAATGTCAGCTAGGTTCCATCTCTATTTTCCTATCTTTAGATGCCTCTCTTTTAAAAAA
>NW_022111321.1:14758999-14760337 GCF_000313985.2 Echinops telfairi
CCATAAAGTTATTTTCTATAAATATCCTTTGCCTCCTAGTTCTCTCCTCTATTTCCATTTACTTTTCTTTTGTCCCACTATCATTTTCAACCTTCATTTTGGGTTTCAGTAATTCCTCTCAGCTACATTGTCCTTGATCAAGCCCCACCAGGTATCCTATACTGTCCTTATCATCAGTTTTAGATCACTTGTTGTTCCATCATCCCTGGTTGGTTGACACCGCAGCCTTGCCTTCTCCTCTCCCATGTGCCGCTGGAACCATCAGTTCCATTGTGTTCTCCTCCAGATTGTTTATCCTACCTATCTTATATAGATAAACATGCAAAGACAATAATAAGCACAAAAACAAGACAGAACAAAACAACAAAAAATACCAGTGACCAAAAAAACCCACCCCAAAACCCACAGGTCTATAAATAGTTCCAGGTCTCTTTGTTGACCTTTAGGAGTGTTTGATGGGGTGCCATGCCCTAGCCCCAAAGTTTTAGCTAAGTCTTAATGGTTTCATATAGAGTTAAAGTGTTAGAAGGTTAAGGGCGGGGCCAATGATCAGTGTATCGTTTTCTCATTGAAAGGTTGAAAATTCAAATCTACTTAGAAATGCCTACAATCTATTTCCCCAAAGTCAGCCTTTGAAAATGTGTGGAGCACAGTTCTGTACTACCATCCCTAGGTTGGGTCATTCCCAGGTTGGAGCTGCAGTAGCCCTCATTTCCATACCTGTCCTCAGTTCTGGAAAACCTGGTCATATATATATATTGAATTCTTATTCTGGGGCATCTCTTTTTTTTCTCTGGAGCAAAGCCATCCCTGTGAAGCCATCTGCTGTCCCTATGTACTTGTCTCTAATGACTCGGTAAGCATAATCAATTGCATCTCAAAATTGAAACCACCCAATACCCAGCAGGTGAATGGACAAATTATAATCTATCACCCAACAGTGGTGATTCTCAAATGCTTTTCTAAGCAACAGCTGGGAACTTGCTAAAATTTCAAATTCTTGGGGCCTACTGTAGTTCTACTGATTCTGAGTCTTAAAGTGTGGGATTCTAGCTCCCCATATTTTAATAAACCACAGTGTTTCTGATGCAAACAGCTTTAAAACCTTAAGAAAAATGAAATGCCTGTTAAATGTCATATCATACACAAATCTGTGATTGAATACTGATAAAGCACAGGAGAAATTTTCTGGAATAAGTTTCTGTTTGGACGTTGTTTGTTACTTTCAGCTAGCACCATATTTCCCCTAGAAGAGCTCTGGCAGCATAGCCATTATGAATTGGAATGGGAACTTCGAGGTCCTCAGTTTGAAACTCCTCAGGAGGAAGAACAGGTTGA
>NW_022111321.1:14761243-14771713 GCF_000313985.2 Echinops telfairi
ACTTTGTGGATTGGTGTTGGACATATGGGTTAATGGGTTAATGTTGGACTTGTGGGCTTGGGCAGCACTGGGTTGGGTTATTTTCTTGATGTGCACTTAACTTTTACATAAAACTCTCTCTTATACATGAGTTTCTGTGGACTTGTTTCTCTAAAGTACCAGACTAACACACAGCCCAACAGGTAAGCACTACACCACCAGGGCACCAGATACTCAAAACAGCAACAACAACCACCACCACCAAAAAAAACCCTCACTACTGTTGAGTCAATTCGGACTCATAGCAACCTTATAGGACAGGGTAGAACTGCCTCATGAGTTGCTGAGACTGTAACTCTTTATGGGAGTAGATAGCCCTGTCTTTTTTCCACCCTAATTGGTGGTTGTTTTTGAACGGCTAACCTTTTGGATTATAGCTCAACACATAACCTTGCAGTTAGCAACCCAACATGTAAGCACTACACCACCAGGGCTCCAGATGCTAGGTATAGGGTGCTACTTACTCTGGGAAAATTAAAATCACATGCACTCATAACTTACTCAAGAGTCTTGGTCACATATTGGTTACACATTGGACTGCTAACCAGAAGGTCAACAGTTTGAAACCACTAGCCACTCCTGGAGAGAAAGACTGGACTTTCTACTCCTGTAAAGAGTTATAGTCTCTGAAACTTATAGGGGCAGTTCTACCCTGTCCTTTATGGTCAATATGAGTCGGCATCAACTAGATGGCAGTGTTTGGGTTTTTTTTGTTTTGGTTTGTTTTGGTTTGTTTGTTGGGGGGGGAGTGATTACGCATTAGACTGCAAACCATAAGGTTAGTCATTGGAAACTATCAGCCACTCAGCGGGAGAAAAAAATGACACTTTCTACTCCCATAAAGAGTTACAATCTCAGAAACCAACAGGGCAGTTCTACCCTGTCCTGTAGGATCACTATGAATCAAAATCAACTTGATAGCAGTGAGTTTATTATTTTATTAAACCTAACCTGTAACAGTAGAGCCCATTCCAACACATAGTGACCCAACAGAACAGAGTAGAGCCACTGCGTAAGGTGTACAAGGCTGCAAAATCGTTATGGAAACAGACTGCCACAGTTTTCTCCTGTGGAGCAACGGATGAGTTCAAACTGTCATTGGATACCAATCAAGCACTGAACCACTAAGCCACTGGGGCCCTTATGTGGCTCATGTTACTGTTAGGTGCTGAGTCAGTTCCAACTCATAGCCACACTGTGTGCAACAGAATGAAACACAGCAGGGTCCTGTACAATGCACATGGTGTTTGCTATGTTTGAGACCAACTTTGCAAATGCTGTGTCAGCCCATCTTGTTGAAGGGCCTCTTCCTTTTCACTGACCCTTCATTTTACAGCCATGATACCCTTCTCCAAGGGATCAAGGACTGGTCCCTTCTGATAATATAGTTGAAGAATATTAGGCAGTGGATACCAATCTTTTAACATGCATGATAAAAGGTATTTATGTAATCGCTTGTTTGTTTCAAAAAGATGCTTCGTTTTCAGAAAGTTTACCCACTCAATATAATTTCTGCACTTTTTATAGTGTCTTGCAAAAAAAGATGTCAATGCTGTTAAAATGAAACTAAAAGGATTAGTTGACACCACAAGAATATTTGAATGGGGAACCATTGATTTCTAGCAGGTGGAGACCATGAATCCAAAGGGTGGCTATTTAGTAAGGAGAAATGTAAACTAGTCTCAGGAGTCAACAATAAGAAATGTTTTAACTGGCTAGCAAATATAAGTTCATCTGACTATTTTCAGTAAACTATTAATGCCAATACCTGGGCAGTTTTTGTGTGTAAACACTTTTCTCCCTACTTTCTCAATATCACTGCCATTAAGTCGATTCTGACTCATAGCGATGATTCTATAGGATGGAATACCACTGCCCATATGGGTTTCCAAGATTGTAAGTCTTTATGCCACTAGAAAGCCTCATCTTTCTTCTAAAGAGAGGCTGGTGGTTTTGAACTGCTGACCTTGCAGTAGTAGTCTGCATGATATTTACTCTACGTTCAACAATATTCTTTTATTGGGCAAGCTGCCCTTCCTATATCTATCTGTCAACAGTTATGCTTCAGCTTCTGAGAAATAGTGGCAGTAAAAAAAATGGAGTTCAAGTCCTTGTGTTTACCACTTTAGCTATGTCAAACACCTCAACATTTGGAATGATAGCAATCTGCAACAAAATCCCTCATACAAAACCTGCAGACGACCAGAGAGAACCTTCTGACTTGATGAACCACAGGGTGAAAGTTCCTTATTTACCGGTTTGGATGAGACTGTCGTCAAGAAGTAAAAGCTAAGACGGGTCAAAGGACGAGACCCTGGATCAACCATTATATGTGGCTCAAGTGTCCTATCATGTGGATTCCATGGCAGCCGACGTATTACATTTCAGTAAACTGTTGGTAAAAACTGATGGCATGTTTTCTCTCGGAAATGATGTATGTCGTTCTTGATTACTAAATTGTTCTTATTGTTATGTGCTGTCATGTAGATTCCAACTTCTAGAGGCATGAGGTACAACAGAATGAAACACTGCCTGGACCTGTATCATCTTCTGAAGCACTGTCATTTTTTAGCCCATTATTGCAGGTTTTGCGTCAATCCATTTCGTTGAGGATTTTCTTCTTTTTTTTCTTCCTGACCACCAATTTTCCAAGAGTAATGTCCTTTGCCAGTGACAAGGCCCTGTTGATGACATGCCAAAGTATGTGAGACAATGTCTTGCCATCCTCACTTCCAATGAGCATTCTGCTTATTTGTCCTCCAAGACAGATTTGCTGCTTCTTCCAGCAGCCCAATGTATATTCAATATTCCTTACCAACGCTACCATTCAAATGCATCGATTCTTCTATAGTCTCCCTCATTCATTATCTAGCTTTGCTATTCATCGAGCCAATTGAAAATGGAATGGCTGGGGTCAGAAGCACTTAGTCTTCAAAGTGACATCTTCACTTTTTTTCGTAACTCTTTACATAAGTCCTTTGCAGCAGATTCGTCCAAGGCACTATGTCATTTAATTCCTTGACTATTGCTTTCACGGACATTGCTTGTGGAACCAAGGAGAATGAATTTCTCATCAATTTCAATATTTTCTCCATTCTCGTGATTTTGTATAGTGGTGTAATCATGAGGATTTTTGTTTGCTTTGATTTAGGCATAGTCCATATTTGAAGGCTTTAATTTTCATATTCCCTGCTAAATGTTTCAAGTCCTCTTTCAGCAAGCAGGATTGTGTCATCTGCATATCACAGGTTGTTACATTCATCCTTCAACCTTGATGCCACATTCTTCTTCATTTAGGCAAGTTTCTCAGATTATTTGCAAAGAACACAGATTGAATAAGTGTGGTGAAAGAATACAACTTTGATGCACACCTTTCTTGATTTTCAGCTTGCAGTATCCCATGTTTTGTTCATACTTCTTTGTCTATGTACAGGCTCCACATAAGCACAATTAAAATTTTCTGTAATTGCCTCTTCCCAATGTTTTCTATGGCTTTTTTAAAACAAAGCTGAATGTCTTTTTATAGTCAATACAAAGTAGATAAACATCTTTTTTGAATTCTCTGTTTTCATCCAAGACACATTTGACATCAGCAATGATACTCCTCAATCCACATCCTCTTCTGAGTCCAGGTTAAATTGCTGGCAGTTCTCTGCTGCTCTCCTGCTGTAACCTAAAAACAAAAAAGAAAGGTCTTCAGCAAAATTTCACCTGTTTGTGATTGTTGTTTAATAACGTCTACATTTTGTTGGAGCGCCGTTCTGTGCAATGGGCATAAATATGGTTCTTTTCCAGTTGGTTTACCACGTAGCTGTCTTCAAAATTTCTTGCTACAGTTTTATGAACCCTTTCAGTGTTGAACTCCTTTGTTATGTCATCTCAATTGTTCTCCAGTCAATTCTTGTGGTCTTGTTTTTGATACTGCCTTCAGTGCAACTTGAATTTCTTCCTTCAGTACAATCGGTTCTTGATCTTATGCTAACTTTTGAAATGGTTGACTGTTGACAAATTCATTTTAAGATAGTGACTCTGTTCCTTCCATCTCTATTGATGTACTTTGCCTCATGCATTATTTTGTCCATAGAATTCTTCAATATTGCAACTCAAGGCTTGATTAATTTTCTTCAATTCTTTCAGCTTGAGAAATGGTCCGTGTGTTCTCCTCTCTTTGTTATCTAACTCCAGGTCTTTGTACATTTTATTATAATACTTTGCTTTGTCTCCTCAAGTTGCCCTTGAAATTTTTTTGTTCAGCAACTCTACTTCATCAGTTCTTCCATTTGTTTTAACTACTCAACTTCAATAACAAGTTTCAGTGTCCCTCCCATTTTATTTTGTTTTCTTAATTTTCTGTCTCTTTAATATCTTTCATATAATCATATATAATATCCTTAATGTCATCCCACCGCTTGCCTGCCTATCAGTGATTAGTGGTCAGTATATCAGTTCTCTTGTTGAGGTGGTCTTTAAATTTGCTGGCATATGTCATTCTTTGGCTCTGCTAGACTTGCTTTAATTTTCCTCAGCTTCACTTTGAACTTGCATACAAACAATTGATGTTTTGGTCCATAGTTGCCTCCTGGCCATTTCTAAGTGATGATATTGAGTTTCTCCATAGTCTTTTTCTACATATGTTTTTTACCCTGAATATTCCATTTGGTGAGGTCCAAGTGTATGTTGCTGGAAAGGGGTATTTGCAATGAATAAGTCATGGGTATTGTAAAATTCTTATACAGTATATGACATTTTTTTCTATTACCAAGGCCATATTTTCCAACTAGCGATGATTATTCTTTGTTTCCAACAGCAAATTGTCCTGGTGGCCATGTTTATTGACCACCACTTTGTGGTAGGCAATTAATAATGGCATTATTTTCAGTCTTATTACAAAACAGATATTATTATCTGTTAGGTAGCTAGAATAGGGGAAAGGGGGGAGGGGGTGTCTCCTCAATGCCTGCATGGGGCTACAACACAGGGATTGGAAAGAAGTCAGACAGCCATTGGACACCTATGGGGAATTCCAGAACTGGACGTGTGCAAACTAAGTCCCCTTGTTGTTGTTTAGATGCTTAGGCACAGGTAGAACCTAAGCCTAAAGCCACCTAGGCCCATGACATCACATAGGTGGGCCTGAAATCAGCCAATGGGGTCTCAGAGAAATTTTGTTTCCTCAAAATAAGTGGAAATTTTATGATTAAATTTTATTCAATTTATTTTGTTTTTATATCATTTATCCATTTTATTTCAAATGCATGCCCTTTCAACTATCCCTTCAGGACCAGTGGTGTGAGTGGTGATACTGGGAGGGTAGAGGGAGGGCGGGTTGGAAAGGAGGAACCGACTACAAGGATCTACATGTGACCTCCTCCCTGGGGGACAGACAACAGAAAAGTGGGTGAAGGGAGACGTTGGACAGGGCGATATGACAAAACAATAATTTATAAATCACGAGGGAGTGGGGAGCGGGGAGGGAGTGGAAAAAATGAGGACCTGATGCCAGGGGCTTAGGTGGAGAGCAAATGTTTTGAGAATGATGAGGGCAATGAATGTACAAATGTGCTTTACACAATTGATGTATGTATGGATTGTAATAAGAGTTGTATGAGCCCCTAATAAAATGATTTTTTTTTTAAAGTTAAGACTTCCCATTTGATTCATAAAACATCTATGTAATCTACCAGAATAGGGTGGTAGATTGTTGTTGTCAGATATATCATACATTCCACATCAGGCAGCCAGGTCCTAGGCTATTAGGATTAGAAGACATCTTACATGCCATCTAATTTAACGACATTACGTTTCTTTTAATTCACCTCCAAGGTCTGGAAAATTGGTATTTCATAAACAACTCCTATTTACAGTTCTCTGTATTAGAAAAGGAGATTTCTTATACTGAGGGCACATATATTTTCCAATATCTTATAATGGATGACTGTAGTTCTGTTATAATCATGTAGAAAGAAAAGGAGGGAGGGTGTTCCTTAAGTCATATGACAGAACATATTCAATGAAACCTACTTTCCTCTCTTGAGGTAACTCTCTCCTAGGTTCTCTCAAGGGCATTTAATGTCATCTGATTTGGGGGTCACTTCATCTTCCTCCTCCTCTGATGACTGCTTCAATGTGTTTATATCTCCTTGAATGAATAACCATATCCAGGTGTTGTCTGAAAAAGCAAAGTCGAGTAGAAAGAATTATTTTCCTCCTTTTCCTTCTTCTTCCCCTTCTTTTTAAACCCAAACCTGTTTCCTTGCATTACACCAGAGAATTCCAAGAATTAGGAGGGATAAAACCACAGGGTTTGGTTGTTGTTGTTTAGATGTGCTTCTGTTTGAACCAGTTCCTGTCAGATCTTAGCCAGAGGCAAGATTTAACAATAACGGTAATAAAGAGTAGAAATAATTTCTTTACATGAGTTCATCTCTCATCCTCAGTGGTGTAAAGCACTTGTGATCAGAAGTAAATGGGGTAATCTAAGACAACCCATTTAGAGCCCTAAACAGAATGCCTGACAGCTAATGAGTACACACTTCCAAACTGTGACCTGAAGAAGTGATTTTCCCAAAGCCTCTTTACTGATTGAAACAGGTTCTGAGGATAAAGAGAGATAATATTATTAAAGTAAAGTGGTTTCACAGGTTTTATTGTTCACTTCCCTTTTCTCTAATTCCCCCAAACCAAATAAATGTAGAGCTAGCTTATTCAAGCAGCAGACATTATTATCACCAACAACAATGCAAATACTTATTGGATGCTTACAGTGCACAGACACTTCTTGGTTCTTCATGTTTTATCTCATTTTAGTTCATTCTCATTTTAATCCCATCAGGAAGTTGTTTGCTAATCTCATTTTACAAGTAAGGAAACTAAGGCACAGAAAGATTAGTAATTGGCCCCATCCAAGTTCACACAGGTAGTGAATGATGGAATATAGTGATAAAGTTCAGGTTCTACCATCCTTATCAAAATATATAAATATTAATATATATATAAATATTTTAATCTCCAAAGCTATGTCTTAATTGCTCATACATTTGTGCGTAGATGCCTGTTATTAATGAGAGCACTATTCATAGCAAGCATCACTAGGGGATGGCATTGTATCTCTTTATACAGACTTGCCATGAGCCAAGGCAGCTAAGACCAACACATATAAGGAAAAAATAAGATAAATATTTTCAAAATAGATATATTTTGAAAGCGCACTGGCGGCATCATGTGCTGTACGGACAATCCTAACAAGGAATTTTAACCTCGGTGAAAGAAGTCCTCAGTCCATGTCCATCCTCATTCCCGGCCCCTCTCCCTCCTTTTCCCACCACCCTGTCTGCCCCGGAAATCCCTGCCTATTCTACTGCTGGGACCTGGCTCGCTTCTGTGACTTTACTCATGCAGATAGTGTAAAAGCTACACCCACCGACGTTCAGGGCCTAGATCTTCCCGAATGCTAGTTCCTCTGGGTTCCTGGCTAATACATTCTCCATGTTCAAGTTCTCCAAGAGAGGCACCTAGACATTTCCAAGTCATGGTTTTGCTGTTACTTTACTACATAGTGAACTGCTGATGACAAGGTGAATGGTTGGAATGTACCATCCACTCTGAGGAAGACAGATGAGGCTCTCTGATCCCATGCTGGTTTAAAGGCTCAAAAACCCCAAAGGGAAGTTTAACTGTGTCCTGTCGGGTCACTGTGAGTCCTATAAAGCTGCAATTCATTGGCAGTAAATGAGATTAATTTTGATGAAAACTTAAGATTAATCTTGTTTCTTTCCATTTTTTAAATTTCATTTTCTGCTTGGGCCCTTCTTTCAGAATTCAAAGTTATTGCCCTTCATCATTAAAAGAAAGAAAGAAAGTAAGTTTCATTCCACAGATCCCCAATGCCCCTCTCAGACACCAGTCTTTCCTTCCAACGCTGATTGAGAGCTGTTAGAAATGCATGTCTAATCTCAAGATTCCCAGGAAATAGCTTGCTCCCTTCAGTTCTAGCCTTGTAGGCTGATGTCCAATCTAGAGTTGTTTCCTAACAGCTTTTCCAGTCTCATCCATGCTAGGACCCTAATTTACTTCTAGTTCTTATCTCAGCACACTAACTCATATATATATATAATTATTGATATTTGCATTTTCTCTTTGAGAATCTTAAAATGATTTCACTAAAACAACCTGTACCACCATTATTGAGTCCTTCTTTGAACTTCCCATAATTATATACCCTGTATCTCAACATATAGACTCACCTTGTCCAATTAGTTACCGTATGTATTTGTGTATCAGCCAAGTTTTTCAGCACATTTTTAATGCCATTTTTGTGGTAAAATTAGGTGCCTCAGCTGATATTGGGGTCAGCTTATTCTTGAGTATATACAGTAAATTGTATTAAGATCTCTGTCACCACTAGGATGGGCAGTCCATAGAAAAAAGCTTGTGTTTTTTTCTCCTTTATTTCTCCGGGGAGGAATCCTGATAGAATGAGGTTAAGCACTTGGTTGCTAACCTCTATCAATCCCACTCCATGATTTTGGTATTCACTCCGTTTGCCTTCCTCTTATTCTCATCACCAGCAACTATTTCTGACTTCTAAGTTAACGGCACCTGTGGTGACGTCACACTCCAAGTATAAAGCACAAAAGTTCAAATCCCAGAGGCTGAGAACTAAAAGTAATTACTTATTTTTACATTCCTCAAACTATTTTCTGAAATTCCAAATTTCTTCCGATTACCAATTCTATGAATTTCTTTCATAGAATACTTCATTCTTATTGGAACTCTTTCAGTGTTTTGGCTGGAAGATGCTGAATGTATACCTGAAAAATAATTGGGGGATTAGAAGACTCCAGGGGCATAATAATGTCCATTGTCATCCCAGCCTCATGTACAACCTCACTTCTTCCCTAGAGTTCAGCACCCGGCCGGATTCTTCCTCTGTCTCATCCTTTTGATGAGTCTCGTTTGGTCAATTTGCTCCAAGACATGATAGGTGTCATCTTTAAACGTGTCCTTCTGGGATGGGCAATCAGAGAAGCAAAATGTCTCTGAATTGTAAACATGAATAAATGTTATTCTGAATGTATTTCAGATAAAGAATATGCTATGATAATAGTCAATAATGGCATCTTTGCACTCACCTTAAAGAAAACAAAGAGTTACAGTAAATAGTGTCCCTTTGACAATACTTCATTTTACATTTCTTTAAGGTTGAAATGCACCAGCATGTTACCTGAAAAATCTTTCCATCTCCGTATCTCTTATAAAACATATCCACTGTTTTGGCCGAAAATATACCAGAATAGGGCCTGCGTACAAAATAACACACAAAATATTGGTTACTAGAATAAAGAAATGCACCACATTGCAATATTAGGAGAAAAAAAGAGAAATTTATAGCAAAACAGAATGCACTGTAACAAGGAAATGTGCTTCAACTAGATTTCTGCGATAGTCCTCAAGTCTTCATTTACATAGTATTCCCCGGAGACCGAAAGTCTGCAATTTCCCAGTTAGCTTCAGATCACCAAAGTGCAGGGTATGTCAGTACTTTCTCATCTAATAGAGTAGTTTAACAGGTAAAGACAACTATAGTTTGTCTCATGCTTCCTACGTTTCATTTGGCTGTATATAAATTATTGTTTCTAACACTAGAAGAAAAATCATGTATTCATCATAAATCCACCAAATTTTTGGACTTTAAAAAATGTATACCAATCTACTGATTCAAAAGGAATCTCTAATTCAGAGACTTTATATTTAATTCTACCTCCACCCTTCAGGTTCTTTCTCTAGATTTGTGCATGTCGTGTCTCTTTATGTCATTCATAGGGAATATATGCTTCATAAGGGCAGAGAAACCCCCTTGCCCTTTTATTCTGTGTCCTAAACATTTTGTCAGTGTCTGACACATAATCCCATTCAGTAGACATTTGCTGAATGAAGTAATTAAAGGGAAGTGGTGACTGTGTTTGCCTTCTCCTTAGAAGGTTAGAAGGTTGTGGATAGCGATGGCAAAGCATGAATATTTTGTATGATATTTTCTATCATTTTTTTAATCCTTTAGGGATATTATGGATTGAATTGGATCACCCCCAAATATGTGTTAACTTATGTGTTTAGCATTATGTAATTATAGTGTCTTAGTTATTTAGTGTTGCTATAATAAAAATGCCACAAAGGGATAGTTTTAAGAAACAGTTATTCCTTCACATTTTAAAAGCCCTAGCCTCTTGAATGTTAATTATTGTACTGTTATTACTAAGGTTGCTGGTTCAAACTTACCAGCCGCTTTGCAAAAGAATGATGAAGCTATCTACCCCTATAAATATGCTCAGCCTCAAAACACCCAGGGAGCAGTTTTACTTTGCCCTACAGGGATGCTATGAGTTGAAAGGTAGTGTGTTTTGAGTTTGTTTAATATTAATGATGCAGAATGTC
>NW_022111321.1:14773204-14774102 GCF_000313985.2 Echinops telfairi
CCTCACCTGCCCCAGGTAATCATCAATCCACCTACGGCTTTAGTAATTCCACCCATCCTGGTTTCCCTATGTAGATAAATGCACAAACCAAGGACAAACAACAAACAAAGTCACAGCAACAGCTAGCATTTGTTGTTCTGTGGGTAGGGGTTGTTTTTTGTTTTTTTCTGTACGGGGCTATCATTGTGGGTGTCAGGTGATACTCATCACTGTTTCGAAATGCATCCTTGGATGGCTAGTGACCATGAGCATTTTCTCATGTATTTGCTAGCCATGTGAGTGTCTGGTAAATTCTCTGTTTGTGTCCTTTGCTCAAATTTTAATTGCATTGTTTTATTCTTATTGAGATATTGCAGAATTCTATATATTCCAGTGGTTAGTCTCTTGTCTGTTGTGTTGTGCTATGTTGAAGAAGGTGTCTCTTTCCCATTAAATATTTTGTTTTGTTTTTTTGGCATGTGTCAAAATTCAGTTGCCTGTAGCTGGATGCTTTTATTTCTGAGTTTTCTATTCTGTTCCATTGGTCTATGTATCTGTCATTATACCAGTACCAGGCTGTTTTGACTACAGAATGTATCTGTCATTATACCAGTACCAGGCTGTCTTTGACTATTGTGGCTGTGCAGTAGGTTTTGAGGTTGGGTAATTCAAGGTCCCCAACTTGCCAACTTTGTTCTTCTTTATGAGGAATCATTTTCTTATCTTGAATTTCTTCCCTTTGCACAGGCTGTTGAGAATTAGTTTTTCCATTTCCTTAAAGAATCAAGTTGAGATTTGGATTGGAATCGCATTGAATTTTAAATTGAAATAGGTATTATTGACATTGTCACTATAGTAAGTCTTTCTACCCAAGAACACCATCCATTGTCACTCAGTTTTCTAATAGTGTGGGGACTTG
>NW_022111321.1:14775524-14777254 GCF_000313985.2 Echinops telfairi
CTCCTCTTTTTTAATGTGTGCATTTGATTGTTATAGATTGCCTTCTGTTAAGTGCTCTTGCTGTGTGCCAAGGTTTTGATATGCTGTATTATAATTATTTGTTTTAAGCAATGTCTTAATTTTATTCTTTATTATCCAGTCATTTTACGTAGTATGTTATTCAGTCTTCTTGTGTGTGATAGATAGGCTTATTGTGCCAACCTGGCCAACAGGAATATGGGGGACTACTAAGGGTGCAAAGAGTAAATGACTCGGCAAGGGCCACCCCTCTTTCTCTTGCTCTCTGGTGATCAGACCAGCGTGCAGCTGGTTTAGCTAGTTCTCTGCCTCAACTTGTAAGCGAAACTACCTGTGGGACAGCCAACATGTGGATCCTGTAGCTAGAGCTTGAGGTTCATATGAGACCTGCTTAGCCACATTGCTGGTGTGTACATCGCTTGAGCTTGAGGCTGGTGGATGCCATCATTTTGCATTGTTTGAGTTCAATATCCCATTCAAGCCTGGTTTGCTAAGCTCCTGAGCTGCTGACTATTGGTGACCCACCCTACTGTTTTCTGCCTGTGGGCGGACTGCCTGCATTGCCTGAGGGAAGACTCAGCTGTCTGCTTCCTTGACCTTGGACCCAGCAGCCCTCCTGAGTACAGGACTTAACAGTATATTACTTGTTCCATGGAAGTGAGTTAAACTGAGCCTTCTGTACTGCTGTGTGAACTGATTAGCTGTTATATTTCTTCATTCTGTGTGTGTGTGTGTGTGTGTAATCATAAGTGTCCTGGTTTTGTTTCTGTAAATAACCCTACCTAAACACTGCTTGCTTTTATGTTCCTATTCTTTCCATTGCAGACTTTCAGTTGTATAATGTTACTATTTGCTAAAATGACTTGTAGGATCTCAATGTATTTGCATTTTATAAGGCTTGATTTGTAGCCCAGTACTTGGTTCATTTTAGAGTATATGCCATGTGCGCTGGAGAAGAATATATACTTTCTTGCTGCTGATTGCAATGTTCTATATATACAAGGCGGTATCCGCCTCATAAAACAGAATTTTTTCAAAGCTATGTATTTAATTTTTTTTAAGTAAACCTTATCACCTTCAAAGTAATTTCCATTACACTTAATACACTTGTCAAATCTGTGATTCCATTCTTGGAAACATTTTTCAATCTCATCTGTTTGGATGGCTGATAGCACCTCCTCGTTTTTTTTCTTCACTTCTTCTACCTCATCAAATCTCTGTCCTTTCATGTTCCTCCTCATTTTCAGAAATAAAAAGAAGTCTCACAGAGGTCAGTACATGGGGCAAGAGAGGCATGCTGATTTTTGCCCAAATCTGGCCCACTGAGATGGCTGTGTTAGCAGGTGCTTGGTTGTGGTACCAAACCAGTCCCCTGTCTGCCACAAATCATGCCTTTTTTTTTTTTGTCACACTCTGTTACACTATCTTTTTCTGATTCTCTAAATAGAAAACTTGATGAACAGTCTGACCTGGTGGAAGGAACTCCAAATGTACTACGCGTCAGCATTTTTGTCCCTTTGGGAAGTAGATTGATGTCCAGAATGAGATTTGTCATCAGTCACCATTCCACCTTTTTTTGAAATGTGAAAACACTTTTACACTTGAGTTTTTCCCATAGTGCTGTCCTTCTAAGCTGTGTTCAACATCACAGCAGTTTCTGTGGCATTTTTCTTGCACAGAAAATATTTCAAAGCTGCACGCTTTTCTCTTAA
>NW_022111321.1:14778854-14781616 GCF_000313985.2 Echinops telfairi
CATTTAACATGATGTTGCACTATTGGCCGAGTTGTAAAATTATTTGTTTTCTTTACATTATGTTGTACTTAAGCAAATGCTTCAAGCCCTCCTTATTTTCAGCAAGTTATGTCATCTGTATATTGTAGATTAATAACCTTCCCCCAATTCTGATGCCACATTCTTCCTCCTACAAGCCAGATTCTCTGATTATTTGTCTTCATACAGATGCAATGAGAGAATACAACCCTGACGCACATGTTTCTTGATTTTAAACCATGCACAGTCCCTCGATCTGTTCACACAAATGCCTCTTGATCCATGTATAGGTTCCAAATGAGTACAATGTAGTGTTCTGAAATTCCCATACACCTCAAGGCTATGCATAATTTATAATTACGCATACAGTCAAATGCCTTCGCACAGTCAATAAAACCAATTAAACACCTTTCAGGTATCTTCTGCTTTCAGATCCAACATCAGCAATGATATCCCTTATTCCACATCTTCTTCTGAATCTGACCTAAAATGCTGGAACCTCAGTAGATGTTTCCTTTGGTTAATCTTAGAAAATCTTTCTCATTTGAAATAATTTAATAATATTAATTATACAGTGCACACTAGTCTGGGTACACTAGAGGAACAAATCCAATAACACTCACATGTGTGTAAGATAGAGCTTTATATCAAAGAGCAATTGTATGTTGATAAAACCTAGTTCAGATCAAGTCCATAAGTCCAATATTAGCCCATATGTCCAATACGAGTCCATAAATTCTTCTTTAGACTCTTTAGGTAGCACATGCAATGATGCCAAATGCAGGAAGATCACAGACTGGTGGATGGAAAGTCTTGTGGATCTAGTGGCAGTGGAAGCATTGCAGTGTTGAAGCAGAGAGAGAGTGTGGCCCATCTCCAGAAGGAAAGAGACGATGTTTCCAGAATCCTCATGAGAAGGACACACCCACAAGGAGGCATCATAGGCTGTGACCTAATTGAAAGTTTAGATTCCACCCATAGACCTATTTATCAAGTTGACATGAAATTACATAACTACCACACAATGTCAATATTGAGTGAGTTAAATCCCACTCAGAAGTGCCTGGAAATTAAGGCCTAGCAATCTGCTTCCTTAAGGTCTCAACCTGGAAAAGCCTGTGGAGCAACTGCACTCTGCACACCTCAAAACTGGCTCTAGAAAACAAGAGCAGCAACAATAAAGGTTGTCTTCTGTTTACAGCATTTGTTGTAAGTCTCCTAAACTCCACTATAACAAGTAGCCTTGTGGTGTAGTGAGTTACACATCGAGCTGCTAACCACAAGGCCAACAGTTGGAAAGGATCCGCTGAAAGGAGATGATTTAACCCACAGGAGGAAGATGAGCCTTTCTTCTTCCATAAAGACTTAAAGCTAAAGAAACCCCAAGGGGCAATTCTACCTTACCCTATAGAGTTGTTGGAATCAACTCTGTGACAGTGAGTTTAAGGTCTCTGACATATACAAAGAATCATAGAAATTGATTTTTAATTCTAGAAACACAATTAAATTCTTATTTTATAAATTGGGAAAGTAATGCTCCAAAAGATAAGTAATTTATCCAAGGATGTGGGTCATTAGGAATATTAGCCCATTCTTTTCACAATCAGTTTATTGATTTTTCAATATATTTCTATAAAGGTTTACAATCTCAGAAATCCTATATAGGTCTCTATGAGTCAGAAAGTACTTGATGGTTGGGGGTTGAGTTTGGCAAGAATTCCTAATGACACTGTGTGTTAGGGATTAGGCTGCTAAATACAAGGTTTATGATGCAAACACACCAGGCATTCCATGGGATAAAGAGAAGGCTGTCTTCTGCCATAAAGATGAAAATCTCAGATACTGTATATAAAGTCACTATGAGTTGAATCAACTCAATGACAGTGGATTTCAATTTTCATTTTTAGCTTATTTTCAATTCAAAATCAACTTATAATTTCTTCTATTCATATATAAGTTGAAGCATGTATATAAAAATCAGTGTATTAATTTTCATTGTTATTCTGGCATGTGTTTCTTGAGTAATTGATAAAATTTATATTCTACTAGGCACTTTATCAATCAGAAATCCATTATACATGTTATATGAGAATTAAAAAATGGAACCACCTTGATGGCTATTAGAATAATTGACCCAGGTCTGAGACTTGACCTCTTCTTAGAGTTTGCTTATACTTATATTGCTTATATTTTGCAACAGTCACATCTTTAGACAGACTTACGTCAAAACAAAGGATTTCCTCTACAACTGCTTGAAATACTAAGGTTTTATTTCAAATTGCCTGAGCCAGGATTCTCCGTAGTTTGTCAGTTAACACCTACTAATCCCCATGACCAGACTTAACACAATATAATCACAGTTAATCAGTTGTAAGTCTCCATTATGGAACATATACATTGGATGGTGTAATATATGGCAAAATAATAATAATAATATAAATAATAAAGGTTCCTGGGGAGTAGGGTGGGGGAGGGAAAGGAAGGAATAAAGGAGAGCTGATATCAAGCAGTTCAAGAAGAATAAAATGTTCTGAAAAAGATGGGGGGAGCAATTGTACAATTGTGCTTGGTCTAATTGAATGATCGATTGTTATAATATCTGTAAGTGCTCCCCCAAAATGACTTTAACAAAAGATTAGGATGGAATGCAACACTCAGATCAAAACCCTGAAGCAGTCAATTGGATGTTTCCTAGGAGATCTTGCCTTCTTCCAATATAAGTGGATACTTTAGAAGAGCTTACT
>NW_022111321.1:14782278-14783658 GCF_000313985.2 Echinops telfairi
CTCTTAAGAGAGAATCCGAATCAGAAAATCCCCTCAGCAGCCGTCAGAAAATGTTTTAAGATTACTAACTTCTAACCAATCTGTATCGATTTACCTTATGACCACCCTAGTATTTAAGTGAACCAATTCAAATAACCCACACTTATGTTTTTAATCAATCACTGGAGAGTCCCCCCTGGACCCCGACTTTGAGTGGTCCCTCCTCTAGCCTCCTTGATATTTCAAGTTCATATCATAATGTTCTATGTTTAGCCCATGATTTTACTTCATAAATATGCCTCTATTAGTCTATTATTTTTGAGTGCTTGATTTCCCTTTTGTGAGATCAGCTGTGTCCTTGGTTCAAACAGTTTTAACCTTCAGTACATAGTGTTTGCATTTATTTGAACAGAGTGTGCATTCTTACTCACTGACAATTCCAAAACAAGTGACAATTAAGTATATGACAATACCCTGCCCTGCTGTCAAGCAAATATCAAACATATGGGCTGACCGAGATTGCTAACGGGTACCACCTTGTTACAAAATGTAGCGTGGGGGTGTTGTTTTCCTTTTCAAACATATGCTGTGGGATGAGAAATATTGAACTTTAAAACCCAGTTGTTGAGTGCAATCATTTCTGAGAAACCAGGCTGTTGGAAAAACAGCAGCTCATTAAGTCAGCCAGGGTACAGACTGAGACAGCCTGTTTCCAGTGGGAGAGGATTTATGTAGGCAAATAGTAAAATGTGTACAGTAGAGGCATTTTAGACCTTTCAAAGAAATTAGAACCTAAATGTAAAACGTGGAAGACATAATTATTCATTATCGCCCACTGTGCCTGGACTAGTGAGGCAGCTCCCCATCCATAGGCTGTTTCTGTTTCTAGCTAGGTCAGAACAGAGACATCTGCAACAGCAGGGCTCTTAAACATTACATTTTTATTAGCTCTGGAAAATAAGTAGGCCCCTATAGTTCTATGTAAAACCTGAGGTTTTCTCCTTTGGCCCTTCCTGATTTCAGTCTTGTCTACATCTCCAGGCTTGTTTCCATCTCACCCTCCTTGCTATCATCTTCAGTGCAATTCAGCTCCAATGCTGTAAAGTGTCCTTCACTCTTCCCGTTGTGCAGTCTCTCTGTGTGGTGCCATAAACTGCTTAAAATGACTCTTCTAGCCCTAACTATGTGACTCCAAAATATGTATTGGTTGAGTTCATGCAAATAAGGTTGCAGTTATTTGTCAACTTACCAAGCTTTTTCAAATATATATCATGTAGTTGTCCTTCATTTTGTGGTTGCATGTAATTATCCTCCTTTGTGTGATGTAAATTCTGACTGCTGTATGTTAATGAGGCAAGATTAAGTCATGTTAGTGAGCTGTAGGTTGTGTTTTTCATGTTA
>NW_022111321.1:14783758-14785834 GCF_000313985.2 Echinops telfairi
CCCACTGTGCCTGGACTAGTGAGGCAGCTCCCCATCCATAGGCTGTTTCTGTTTCTAGCTAGGTCAGAACAGAGACATCTGCAACAGCAGGGCTCTTAAACATTACATTTTTATTAGCTCTGGAAAATAAGTAGGCCCCTATAGTTCTATGTAAAACCTGAGGTTTTCTCCTTTGGCCCTTCCTGATTTCAGTCTTGTCTACATCTCCAGGCTTGTTTCCATCTCACCCTCCTTGCTATCATCTTCAGTGCAATTCAGCTCCAATGCTGTAAAGTGTCCTTCACTCTTCCCGTTGTGCAGTCTCTCTGTGTGGTGCCATAAACTGCTTAAAATGACTCTTCTAGCCCTAACTATGTGACTCCAAAATATGTATTGGTTGAGTTCATGCAAATAAGGTTGCAGTTATTTGTCAACTTACCAAGCTTTTTCAAATATATATCATGTAGTTGTCCTTCATTTTGTGGTTGCATGTAATTATCCTCCTTTGTGTGATGTAAATTCTGACTGCTGTATGTTAATGAGGCAAGATTAAGTCATGTTAGTGAGCTGTAGGTTGTGTTTTTCATGTTAGTGAGTATTTTCCCAGTTCTGTTGGGTCTTGACAACAAATTATTAAACCCAGCAGAGAAGTGGAGAGTGCTGTAGAAGGGACAGTTAGCGTCAGAAGTGGCACAAAGATTGGAGAAAGGAGGTATGTCTGACATCCACTTCATAAGAAGCAACCTTGAGCTGTTGATCTTGATTTTCCTTTCTGCTGGTGAATTTTTAGGAGACCAGAAGCCCCTGACATTTAATTTAGACACTATGTGAGGTAGTTAGTTTATTGTGCCAACCTGGCCAATAAACACATGTGGGATTAATTGAAGGAAGGAGAGATAAATGGCAGGGAAGCCTCGCCTTTCTTGTCTCTTGATCTTTGATCATCGGATCAGTATGTGGCTGCCTGTTCTTTGCCTCCATTTGCAAGCTACACTACCTGTGTGACACCTACCCCATGGACTGTGTCACTGTAATTTGAGGTTCCTTCAAGACCTGATTCGCCACACCATTGGAATTTACATCTTTGAGCTGGGGACTGACTGTTGGTGACCTGGCTGACTGTTGGTGACCTGCCTTGTTGTTTGTTGCCTGTGCCTGGATAGCCTAAATCTCTCTATAGATGACTATCTGACCACCCTCAAGACTTGAAGGACTGCCAGTGTCTCATAGCTGTCTCACGGGAGTGAGTTGCACTGAGCTGTTTGTACTGCTTTATAATTTAATTAACTGCTTATTTCTTATGTTATACATCTATCTGTATATATATATATTCTGGTTTTGTTTCTCTAGAGCACCCTGTCTAACACACTATGTATCCTGGTTTTGTTTTGTTTTGGTGTTTTTTTTGTCAAGAATGTTCTTTCTCACCAGTTTTCATTAAATTAACTCATATTCATTTTTCAGGTTTCATTCTACTTAGTAGTTCTGTCAGGAAACTTTCTATAAATGTTAAAACTAGGTAATTTCTTCGTGTGTATGTCCCCACAGTTCTTATTCGCCGCTACATTACTTGTTGAGCTCACATCTTTGTTCATCTCTCTTATCCTCATGAGATCAGAGATTGTACGTTCAAGTTATGTTATGTTCAAGTCCATGAGCCAAGCGTTCAGACCACTCACTCTCTAGGAAAAATTCTTTAATTTTTTTTAAATTACAAATGTTAAATGGGTGAAATCAAATAGTCATCAAAAGGACTGCATAGTTTAAAGTATCCTTAATAGTAAGTGTAAAATTGAAGTCATAAAAAATTTTATATTAATTTCTCACTGATTTCTAAGCATAGCCTGTGCATATTAAAAAATGGATTATTAGAATAAGAAAACTCTCTTCTACTTAGACAGTGATTCTGGATTTTTCTTTTAATTCCAGCACATGCTTCAGTTTCTGCTGAAGACTAAGAACTATACAAACATTATTCCAGGGAGGTAACAATTGTTTGAAAGTTACACTACTATAACTTTGTTATAGTAGATACAGATGAACTTGGAGACGGCTGAGTAAAATTATTAACTATATAAGTTTAAGGAGTCCAGAGAA
>NW_022111321.1:14785934-14793692 GCF_000313985.2 Echinops telfairi
TATAGATGACTATCTGACCACCCTCAAGACTTGAAGGACTGCCAGTGTCTCATAGCTGTCTCACGGGAGTGAGTTGCACTGAGCTGTTTGTACTGCTTTATAATTTAATTAACTGCTTATTTCTTATGTTATACATCTATCTGTATATATATATATTCTGGTTTTGTTTCTCTAGAGCACCCTGTCTAACACACTATGTATCCTGGTTTTGTTTTGTTTTGGTGTTTTTTTTGTCAAGAATGTTCTTTCTCACCAGTTTTCATTAAATTAACTCATATTCATTTTTCAGGTTTCATTCTACTTAGTAGTTCTGTCAGGAAACTTTCTATAAATGTTAAAACTAGGTAATTTCTTCGTGTGTATGTCCCCACAGTTCTTATTCGCCGCTACATTACTTGTTGAGCTCACATCTTTGTTCATCTCTCTTATCCTCATGAGATCAGAGATTGTACGTTCAAGTTATGTTATGTTCAAGTCCATGAGCCAAGCGTTCAGACCACTCACTCTCTAGGAAAAATTCTTTAATTTTTTTTAAATTACAAATGTTAAATGGGTGAAATCAAATAGTCATCAAAAGGACTGCATAGTTTAAAGTATCCTTAATAGTAAGTGTAAAATTGAAGTCATAAAAAATTTTATATTAATTTCTCACTGATTTCTAAGCATAGCCTGTGCATATTAAAAAATGGATTATTAGAATAAGAAAACTCTCTTCTACTTAGACAGTGATTCTGGATTTTTCTTTTAATTCCAGCACATGCTTCAGTTTCTGCTGAAGACTAAGAACTATACAAACATTATTCCAGGGAGGTAACAATTGTTTGAAAGTTACACTACTATAACTTTGTTATAGTAGATACAGATGAACTTGGAGACGGCTGAGTAAAATTATTAACTATATAAGTTTAAGGAGTCCAGAGAAGACACAAATCTCTCTATATTTTACTGTTTTTCCCCAACCTCAATCCATGATACTCATCCTTGATTTACAACTAAGTTACTATTTCCATGAGCCATACTACCATGTAGAAACTCCAGAGCAAATTCATAACCTTATTTCAGCCTTGCATAGTCCCACCCACAGCAGTCATAGATTGATTCACGTCCATCACAGTCTTGTTCTCTATTACATAGATGAGTGTCATGGCCATGACCTGGCAGACTACATCGGGCTCTTCATCGTGTGCTGGCTGATAATAAGATACTCAAGCTCACCGCCATCCAGTTAGTTTTGACTCATAACCAGCCAAACTCACTGCCAACGAGCCCCCTGTGGGTTCCAAGGCTGTTCCTGTTTACCAGAGTAGAAGCCCAGTTTTTCTTCAGTAGAGCTGCTAGTGGTTACAAATTGTGGACCACGCAGATCGCAGCCCAATGCGTAGCCACTACACCTCCAGGGCTCCTGTTCTGACTCATAGCAACCTATGTAAGACAAGATAGAAGTGCCTCACTGGATTTCCAGACGTACAATCATAAAAAGTCTCATCTTCTCCCAATGCCTGTGTAGAGTGTCTTTAAGGGATGATTATGTTTGGCTTTGGCTTTGATCTGTTTAAGGACTAATGAAAGTGTAACTGAACTAAGTGTGCTGCCTCTGGCCACTGCAGCTAATCATAGAAATCGGGTGAGAATTTGCGTACATTTTATTAAACAGATCTGGAAGGACAGCTGATAAATTCTCCAAAACTGCCTTGTCTCTTCTCATACCATTGGCGCTTTTATACTTCTTTGGGTGTCGGTACATCTGTCTTGGCACAATCGTTCTCAAAGTCTAAGAGTTTCCCGTCTGGGAACACAAGTTGCCCTCTTTCCAGGTGTCACACCCAGACACGCTCGTTTTACAGTATAATGAATTTCCCATCTGGGAGTACTCTGCTTTTCACTTAATTACAAATTTTACATCCTTGGGCATGACTGCCCTTCCCCTTTCAGACCATGTTTATGTTCTAAATGGAAACAGCTACAGAAGGGTTTATCCTTAGAGCCTGGGTTTAGGTTCCTCTGGGTTTTTTTTATGACTAATTCCCTTAAGTTAGCGTTAACTCTACCATGACACAAACAAAAAAAATCCACTGCCATAATGTGATACCTACTCATAGAGACCCTATAGTAGAGGGTAGAACTGCCCCTCTGAGTTTCTGAGACTGTAACTCTATGGGAGTAGAAAAGCCCCATCTTTCTCCCATGGAGAGCTGGTTGGTGGTTTGAAGTGCTGACCTTCAGATTGAAACCCAACACACAATCACTATGCCTAAATAACTTCCAAATAAAATTGTCATCAGTTGGTTCAGACTCATAGTGACTCTATAGGGCAGAACAAGACTGCCCCTGTGGTTTCCCAGATGGTAATTGTTTACAAAAGTAGAAGCCCTCATCACTCTGCCTGGTAGTGACTGGTGGTTTCAAACTGCTGACCTTGTGGTTAGCCGCCTAACATGTAATTCACTAGGCCACCAGCGTTCCTGTTACACTAAATCACTTAGCATATGTATAAATGTGTATATCTATTAGATTCAACAATAATAATAACAGCACTGAGTTACTCAGTTTATTGGTCTAGGAAATGCATTCACATGGGAAGTTAGTCAAGGCATTAATAATTAACAGCTTGTAATTTTGTGTCTAATTTCTTTTGATAATTCAGGGTCAAAGTGGAATTCACTAGAAGCTCTCTCAAAATTGACTATAGAACACTTTTAATCTGGAGTCTCCTTCCTCTATGACACCACCCCAGATATACTAATCCAAAGCTACACTTTATTAAAGTCCCCAGGTGATTTTTATGCAAGAATAGCCCTACAAACGATAACCTTGGGATATGTGCTGATGTATCCACCTCTAAGTCTCTGTATTTATTAAACTCAGAGTACTTGGTGGATAGCACCTTCCTCAAAGGGATGAAATGAGGAGAAAAGCCCAACACTTTCCCAACGTCTAGTACTGAAGACTGTTTAACCCCTATCAGCTTCACCTCTCACCTGCTTCCTTGTGAAATTGGAAGGGAATGAGCCCATGGCAAATTTAAGACAGTTGCTTTTGGTTAAATATAATGGAGACAGTTCTAATGATTTTTGCAATCCACTAGAGAATGAGATGGAAGGAAGGAAGGAAGGAAGGAAGGAAGGAAGGAAGGAAGGAAGGAAAGAAGGAAGGAAGGAAGGAAGGAAAGATAGTTTTCTTCTTGCCATTTGCCATGTTTAGATAATCAATTGTAAACAGAAAATAATTCTACTTTGTAAAATAGATGATATCAGACTGGACACTGGCCAGCTCCCAAGTGTATTTCTAATCTTATGATTGTATTAATCTATTATTTTCTATGGTGGCTATTTTTATTTCTATCCCTCTTCTGTTTGTCTTTTGGTTTTAAATTTTCTGAATTTTGATTCTTTGATGCAATGGGCTGTTCAAGCTAATGTATTTCATCTTTGCCATAAAGTAAAAGCAGAAAGTGCTGTAATATAATTTTTATCATCCATAACTTGATATAAGAAAGATGTATCTTACATCCCAGCAAATAGCATTTCGATCCTGAATTACCACGAGGATCTTGGTCTGAGTTCTAATAGAGTAGAATTCCAGCATCTGTGTTCTAATCACTGTGGATATCAGTCACTCAGAGAGATTCATTGTTAATAAAATACAACTGAGAACAGTACATGACAATGTAAGGAGGACAAATTGTGTTTAAACCACGAATGCCCAGTTTTCTAATGTGATGTAAAAAACTGAAATAACTATATTTAGATAGAAAATATTACTATTGAGTTATATATCCCTGGGCATTGATGCCAGGGAGAGGTTTGCCTTATTGAAGAGTGATCATAGAGAAGATGGGCATCACCTGAATGACTAAGTAAATATTGTTATAAAGTAAAAAAGAGAAGAGAAATGCAAACTAGCACTTTCTACCTTCTGAGAGTCATCAAATTTGAATAGGAATTTAGATTTTCATTGGATCTTTAGCAGAAGGTTATTGAAAATGCTACATTAACAGAATGAAACAATTAAAGAACTGGAAGAGGTCTCAAAAGTCAGCAAGTTCATCTCTTCATGTTCTTTAACCAGGATTACATAGCCTTGTTATGTTAAAGTCTGTTTGGTCAGCAATTGAAAACTTGCCCAATTCATTTGAATATCCATATGGATTATTTCACTTGAACATGAAGGTTACAGGAAGGAAGGGAGGGAGGGAGCAGGGAGGGAAGAGAGGGAGGAAAAGGGAGAAGAAAGAGATGAAGGAAGGAAGGAGGGAAGGAGAGAAAGTGATAGGAGGGAAATAGAGAGCACTAATTTCCTTTGGGTGTTACTATTTATAAAAATATTTTTCTTGATTTTTAAATGCATATCGAAAATGATGAAATTTATAGAAAACTGGGAGACAAATCTGACAAGCTATTTTGGATTTACTGAGCTGGGAATAGTTTCAAAAACACTTCCTCTAACATACTTGCATAATCAATCATTTGTTCCTTTCCCTTTCACATCAGAATTAGTTTTGCATTACCAAGCTTTCCCCCACTTTTCTAGCCTTTAAAGAGGCCATAAGAAAGTTATCTTAATTTAAATTCAATAGATTTAAGATATATTTTTAAATGGTACTTCTCAGCTAGAGCTTTTCTCCTACTAAAGCAAACAAAAGCCTTTAGCCTGCATACACTTACACTTTTGAGAAGTCTGATGCCCCCCCTTCCCCTGGTAAAAAATGTTAAGAAATGGTAGCGTGCTTATGGAGCATTCTAAAAATTTAGGCAGAAAGAAAATAGGTGTGACTTCAGCATTGAGAACCAGGTATTCAATAATGATAGGAAGAGCCAGAAAAGGATGACAATGATGTGCTTTGTTATGAGATTTGTTAGGCAGTAAATAACACTTTACTACTTTCCAAGGATGGCGGTGGGGTGTAGGGTTGTATATATACACAGAGAAAATGGAAGATGAGAATGGACAACATTTAGTGAAGAGTTAATTTATGACCAAGAGTAACCTTGACTATCAGGGTTTTATATGCTCCAGTAGTAGCACAGGAAATAAAAAAGATAAAATTTTATATAAAAATTACAGATTTGGAGTCTGAAAAAAAAAACTCATTCTCAATATTCTTTTTACAATGACCAACAAGATTATCTGGAAAGTTTTCTTGTGCCTATGAAAATGCTACCAGATATCAGTCCATTTGGATGTGTTACCATCTCATTTGTGTCAGCAGAGAGCTGTCCACATAGAGTTTTCCCGTTCTGCTTTTTGCAGAACACAAGAGCTTCTGAGGTGTCTCTGGATAAGCGGGAACCTAACATCAACATCTTCAGGTTGCACCCAAGAGTGTGTTCCGTTTGTTCCACCTGGGATCTTTCTTTATAAGTAAGGTTCTGGAGGGCCACAGTAAAGATTTAATGTGCGTGATAGTGCTCAATAAATAATAAGCAGTCAAAAAGCATGAGCTTTCTCGGTGCCAATTATACTCATTGCACAAAATAAAGCTAAATATGTGTGGTGTGGTTAATGGTGATGACAATTCTATGGGTAATGGAGTTACACTATATTTGTGTCCAACTTCATATTCATATTCAAGCCGGTTAGGTGCTCAAATGATGAGATAGATAATATTGCATGAGCAGAATACAGCAGCAAACTGTTGCTGTCAGGTCTATTCTGGCACATACTGTCAGGAGTAGGTACCCTCATTGTTTTCCCACGGAGAGGCTGGTGATTTGGTAGTGCCAGTCTTGTAGGTACCAGTCCAATGCTTAGCCAACAAAGGGAATGGATAAGTTAAAAAACTAGATTAGTGATGAAAACCTTAGTGCATTCACAGGTAAAAAGTAAGAAGAGGTGGAGAAGCTCACCAAAAAACCCAGAAAATAAGTGGTGAGACAAGTAGGAGAACCAGTAGAAGAGGCTAGGAATATTAAGGGCAAGTGTATAGAACATGTCGATGTACACCTAGTACTTATCGACTGCCTCATTAGCTGACATTTCATATTTACAGCCATGGGGGGAAAATCTAGTATCTGCCTATTGTGCATATGAATGACATATGCCTGAAAATATTGACCACGGAGGTGGGAGGTGAAGGGATTGTTGGCCGTAACAGTTAAAGTAAATGTGTCAGTTCTGTTGGGGCGCATTTCTCAGTGGTTTGATGGATGTGTAATTATGTCAGTTAGACAAATTATGTAACAATGTTATTTGATTGTAATAATAAAAGTTGGCAGTTATGCTATAACCCGGCAATTATAGAAATGATGTAATTTGGTGGGTACATATGGAAATATGTTCATCCTTAACTTTGTGATGTGATATGGTCCTTTTCCATGTTTATATAATGCCAATTTTCACATAACTTGATCTTTGCAACTTAACTACATTGACAGATGATGGATGTTCAATCATATTTCAATAAGAATCCATTCCCATGGTCACCCATTTGATTTCAACTCATAAAAACCCTACAGGACAGAGTCGAATTGCTCCATAAGGTTCCCAAGGCTATGGATTTTTATGGAAGCAGCCAGTCTTTCTCTCTGAGTGACTGATGGGTTCTGAATGCTGCTGGCCTCTCCATTCATAGTCAGGTGCTTAACCACTGTGCTACCAGGGCTCCATCTGAGTCAGAGAAGCCTGAAATGACAAATACTGGAGAGCATCCATTGAATCCTGGGCATTGTTGAGATTTGCAAAAGCACTTTCACTGGCGTGATTGGGAAGAGAAAGGACACTGGAGGGGGCTAAGGAATGAATGGACGCTGAAGAAATGGAGACGGTAAGTTTCCACTTCTCTTCAAGACTCTGGCTGACAATAGAAGAAAAGAGAAAACTGGGTCATTAGAAGATGGGTTTTGTTAAAGTTAGAGATACAACAGGAAATTGAGTTAGCCTGAGCTAACTCAATCATGAGCTGAGAACGTTTAGAGAAAATGAAGGATAAAAGAAAAGAATATTTACCCCTGTTTTAAGAAGAGTGGTAAGACATATATAAAGTTTTAACACTAATTACAGGGCAACATGGCAACATTTTCTTTGATAAGTCACATAGGGAAGTGAAGTTGGAAGAGAAATACGGAAGAAGAGAGGGAGGCATTGTGTTTCTTTTGCTGAAATAACCTGGAAGTCGAATGTACCACATGCAGAATCAGTTCAAATGTAGACTCTACTAAAGCTCCTTTGGTGCCTACATGTAGTCATAGCCAAAATGAAGAAAAAGAAAAAGAGAGAAGTATTAGGTTTTAAATCAACCCTAAATTCAAGTATTAAAATTATAAACACTAAATTAAATAATTCTTTTCTACTCACTTGATGTTAGAAAATCAACAATCTTCTCATCCAGGTGAGAAACAATGATTGTACTGCTTTGAGAAGATTAACAGTTTAGTCACTGCGTTCATCAAGTGATACATTGCTATATGAAAATAATAAAGAATTTGTTGGTCAGAATACTAGCACACACACTCACACAAGGACTCTAAAACATAAGAGTAAAGCAAATAGGCATCATATTTTTAACTTCTTCCATGCAAACTACAAAACAAACTTCTGACCATTCATTTCCATTGAAAATCCTATTTCCTGTTTTTATGAGCAACTTTGATACGAGAGCTCAGACAGGATTCCACTTTGGTTTATTACAGTCAGCTTTCCCATTCACTAGGTTTCATTCAAATTTCTTCACTTCCTAACATTGTATTTTGCATGATGTTGATGTTCACTTGGAAATAGTTGTTTTTCTGGATGCTAATGATGGATTCTATACCAGCAGCT
>NW_022111321.1:14793792-14795422 GCF_000313985.2 Echinops telfairi
ATTACAGTCAGCTTTCCCATTCACTAGGTTTCATTCAAATTTCTTCACTTCCTAACATTGTATTTTGCATGATGTTGATGTTCACTTGGAAATAGTTGTTTTTCTGGATGCTAATGATGGATTCTATACCAGCAGCTGCAAGCTCATTGAGAACACAGTGAATGTGTATGCACAGTAAAAAAATTTTCCAATTAGGACTGCTATTTAATCTGTAAGATTGCTGTCAAGTAGTATGACCATTGCATTATATTTGAATCTGAAGTTTATGCAGACATTGATATTTAGGGGCTTATTAGAGCATTTCTATGGAAGTTTAAGAAGACAATAGTTCATGTGTTTGAAGGAAACATATAATTTGATTTTAATATAATGATTTTTAATTGCTTGACCAGTAGAGCAAAGTAGTTAAGTCTATGATCTTTGGTGTTAGACGAGAGTGATAATCTTGTATCTCTACTAGTTCTGTGATCACAACAAGGTCTTTATCTAGTCAGACCCTTGGTTTGTCTATATCCAAAAGTATCTACCTTAAAGGATTATTTAAAGCTGAAATAGAATTCTATTACTAATCACTTAGCTTGGTAACTGCCATATAATAAATTCTCAATGAATATCAATTATCCAATCAAAGAGAGGATATGAGGGAAAGTATTCCAGTTCTTGAATTCCATTCTACATAAAGGTAAGTAAAAAGAAAGTATCATACAGGACCATCCAACCCTTTACTAAACACAAATATCAAAATGTAATGCCATTGTTTTTCAACATATACACCATCTAAGATTATACATGTTGAAAGAAATTGTTCCCATTTCTCTAGCCTTTCCCAGGATAGTTTTAGCACCCTTGAAGGACTCAAAGCATCTTCCTTTTAAATGTTCTTTGAGTTTAGGGAGCAAAAGAAAAATGAAAGGTGTTTGGGGTGAGTTTGCCCAGTGGCATTCTTGTAAGACAGCCCTGGCAGCTCTTGAAGAATGCTTAGATACATTGTACTGAGGGGGGGGAGGCAATGTTCTGTGCAATTTTTTTAGCCTTTTTCTCCCCAGAGGTACAATTTTCTTAAAACTTTTTCATAATCTCATGATTGTCCTGTGTCCTTTTAAAAAAAATCCACCAAGGCGACCCATTTGGAATTGCAATAGAGTCTCTATAATTTTCTGAGCTCATCTCTCTGCCTTGACTATGATTTGCGCCAAATATGCCTTTGAAGCCACTGTTTTGACTGGACCTTGTTTTGACAGGCACTCTGAAGAGAGTAAGGTAAGTGTGTTACTGAGAGAACTTGTCTGCCACCATGTACCAATCACAGAACCACGCTCCAACACCTTTTTGTTTAGAGTAAACCATGCATGCATGAACTAGAACCTTGGTAGCAACATTTTAAAATTTTTCCTCATATATTATGAACCCTGTAAGTACACTAATCTACAGATTATGCTATGAACACTTTTTTCAATGTGTTTGGATATCCAATTAAAATAAAATCTCTTTGTTTAAATTTATGTATCCATAGTTTTGTCTGATTTTGCAATCCATTTTGTTTCCCTCTAAAGTTCCCTCTTCTTTATCCTGTACTGATTCCTCTATGGAAATTTGTGAAATATAGTAGCTATGATTTTATGAAGAAAAA
>NW_022111321.1:14795928-14796999 GCF_000313985.2 Echinops telfairi
TTACCAATATTACTACTATGCTTCATCAGGAGACATAAATATAGAAACTGAAGCTTTCTAAATCACAAACCACACCTGAGATGAAAATCCACACTACGATTTGTAGAGATCTATCCAAAGCCCATAATAACCAATTCACTGATGATTACAAAATTGGCCAGAGAAAGTTTTCTTGTTTTATTGACCTGGGACAATTCCAGCCACCAAAATTCTTGCTGACTTCTAAATATTTTTGGAAGACTAGGAGGCTATCTTCATTATCTCTCAGAGAGAGATTGGTTGCCTGTCTACACAAACAATAGCGATTCATCATGTAATTTTAATCACAAATTAGTTTATATTTTGTTAAATATTCATTGATCTTATGTCTAAAGATAAAGGAGAATCTGGCTAAGCATAACAATCATATATTAATAACGAGCAAAAAGCTCATAGGTGGATCTAAAGGTTCAAATGTTTGTCATATAATCAAAGGATCCCACTGCCATTAAGTTGATTCCAACTCATATAGAACGTGTAGGACAGTAGAAATGATCCCCTAGTTTCCACAGGATCCTTCTGTGAGCAAACATATTCATCTTCCTCCAGTAGAGTGGCTAGTGTTTGAACCACTGCCCCTGACAGTTAGTAACCTGATGCCTTAACAAGTGTAGCAACATGACTCCTTTTAGGCAAATGGTAAGGTTTGCTTAAAGAAACCTTAAGGGTTGTGTTTTCTGAGAGATAACTGCACTCTTGTTTTTCTGTCACCCAGTGTATTTTCCTATCTTTACTGTGTTGAACTTCAAAAATCAAAGAATGTTTACCTTCTTTATGAAACCTAATTCTAGGAAAGGATAGAGCAAAAATACTGGGTGGGAAAAACATACTTGACTGCACTCAGAAATATCACAGGTGATTTCTATAGTTACAAGTTTGATACAATTAGAACTATAGCTGTAGACATTATAGTGATAATAATGAGAATGCTTTGTCTTCTGTGTGTGTTTCAAGTGACTCTTCCTATAGAATTTCTAAGATTAAAAATGTGGGCCTAGTGTAATTGTTATCATTTCACCAAATGAAAAAAAA
>NW_022111321.1:14797619-14806658 GCF_000313985.2 Echinops telfairi
TCCTCTGGAAACCTTCATTCTTGAAGAAAGCAAAAGGTCATTAAAAATGAAGCAGGAAAAAAAGAAAAGATCAAAGTGGATGTCAGAAGAGACTCTGAAACTTGCTTTTAATCATAGAATAGCTAAAGCAAATAGATGAAAGAATGAAGTCAAACATCTAATCGAAAACGTCCAAAAGAAACTCAAGAAGACAAAACTAAATATTATAATGAAATGTATAAAGATCTAGAATTAGAAAATCAAAAGGGAAGAACACATTAGGTATATCTGGCTGAAGAAATTCAATAAAAAAATTAAGCCTTGAATTGGGGTCTGGGGTCTTAAAGGCTTGAAGATAAACAAGTAGCTATCTGTCAGGGAAGCAACAAAGCCCACATGGAAGAAGCACACCAGTATTTGTGATCATGAGGTGTTGACAAGATCTGGTGTTAGGCATTAGAAGGCCCCAAACAAACAAACATATCGATGTGAATGAGAGGGGTGGAGTGGGGACCCAAAGCCCATCTATAGACATTTGGACATCCCCTCACAGTAAGATCACAAGGAATGGACGAGTCAGCCAGGGTGCAGTATAGCACCGACGAAACACACAACATTCCTCTAGTTCTTTAATGCTCCCTCCCCAGCATTATTATGACCCCATTTCTACCTTACAAATCTGGCTAGACCAGAGCATATACACTGGTACAGATAAGAGCTCTCAACACACAAAATCTAGGACAAATAAACCCCTCAGGAACAATAATGGGAGTAGCAATACCATGAGAGTAGGGAAAAGGTGGGAGGAGAAGGAGGAGAAAGGTGGAAACTATTACATTGATCATATAACCATCCCTACCCCAAGAGATATAAACAACAGAAACATGGGTGAGGGGAGCCAGCAGATGATGTAAGATATGAAAATAATAATTATTTATAATTTATCAAGTGTTCACAAGGTTGGGAAGTGTGGGAGGGAGGGGGAAAAAAGGAGCTGATACCAAGGGCTCAAGTAGAAAGAAAATGTTTTGACTATGATGATGGCAACAAATGTACAAATGTTTTTGATACAATTAATGTATGCATTGTTATAAGAGCTGTAAGACTCCCAAATAAAATGATTTATTAAAAATAGAAATATAGCAAATATTTTTGAATGAATGATGCAAAAATACAACAGATTGAAACCAAGTAGCTAAAACTGCTTCATGGAACAGAGAGACTTCTCTCCTTTGTAGTATGTATCAGAGGAGAAAAACAAAACGATACAAAATTCTGAATATAAATGATCTAAATATTCAACCTCAGAAGCTAAAGAGAGAAAAGCAAACTCAATACAAGATAATTAATGAAGCAGAAATTAAATACATGAAAGAGAATCAATAAAGTCATGATACGACTATTTGGAAAGGTTAATAGATTGATAGGCCCCTAACAACAGTAATCTCGAATCGAAATGAGAAAACACAAGGTGTGACCATCAGGTATGGAAAAGGGAAATCAGTACTTATCATTCAGATTTTAAAATGCTTCCAACATGCTGTTATAAACAAGGTATGTTACAATCTCCACCGTTCTGTGAGATAGACAAAATAATTGACTAAAACAACTTACAAATATTAGTACAGGGAACACTCAAAAGGTCTGAGTAATTAGCCCCAAAATGCTGTTAAGAGAAGCAAAACTATTAAAAATTCCCCATATCCTTTTTAAGAAATAAAGTATCTCCACCACAATATAAAATAAATAAACGAGTAACTGAACAGATATGCAAGAAGAATACATCATATAAATTAAAGAAAGGTAGGAGACATGGAGCTCATAATCAAATGCAGTTAGAAACAACTTGTAAACAATAAATTATGGAAAAGTAGAATTCCTGAAGCACATTAAACAGTTTAACTTTATTTAAACGCCGTTTTCTCAAAATGATCTGAATCTGAAAATTTTCTCCAAAGTGAATTAATAACCGGCAGAATTGGGACTTTGTGAGATTTCACTCTCACAAAGGGAAATAGTGTTCCTGGTTATAATAAATGGTTTCCCAGGCCTTCATATTTGCTGCATTCTGGAAGTCTTTTCACAACAGCAGGGAACCTGCTTAAGCCAACCCCTGCAGGTTCTAGAACAATTGTGCCTGATTACATTTCATATCTAATCAGAGAAAGAGGACACTTCTCCCAGAGACGCCACTGGCATTGTTTTCAGCCGTCTGCACACCCGCTTTAAGCTTTAGCTCTCCAACCCCCTCCGATACAGCACAGTGCTCTGGCTGTTCGGCCGAATTTTCAGGAGCCCGGGAAAACCCGGCAGTTGAGGCCACTGTGATGTCTACTGGCTTCTTCTGCAAGTCTGTCTCCTCTGTCATGCTAATTTTGTTCTACAGGTACAAATGAAAACCCAGACAGTTGCAACATTATATGGTTTAACTTTCCCCACAACCAATGTGCTCCTTATAAAAATGTGCTCTTAAAAGATTCTAAGGTTTCTACAGTAATTTAAAAGTTGGTATGAAAAAAAATAATCTATTTTGATATGTTAGACAGGGTTCTCTAGAGAAACAAAACCAGAATGCTAATAATGATAGATAGATAGATGATAGATAGATAGATAACATAATAAACAGTCAATTAATCTCTAAAGCAGTACAAATGGCTCAGTGCAACTCACTCCCGTGAGACAGCTGTAAGACACTGGCAGTCCTTCAAGTCTTGAGGGCTGTTGGGTAGTCCTCTGTAAAGCAATTCAGGCTATTCGGGCACAAGCAGCAAACAGCAAGGCAGGTCATCAACAGTCAGCCAGATGACAGGGTCCGACAGTCCCCAGCTCAAGAGATGTACATTCCAATACTGTGGTGAAGCACGTCTTGAAGGAACCTCAAATTATAGTGACACCGTCCATGGGTTAGGTGTCCCACAAGTAGTGTAGCTTGCAAATGGAGGCACAGAACAAGCAAGGCAGCCGCACACTGGTCTGATGGTCAAAGAGCGAGAGACTAGAAAGGTGAGGCTCACTGAGCCATTTATCTCTCCGCCCTTCAATCCCACTTATGTTCATTGGCCATGTTGGCACAATAAATGTTAACTATCTCATTTGATTACATTTTTATTTAAAGGGGTCCTATTTCTACACCAGTGTAGAAATTTGTGGTGGTTTTTATAAATCAGTCTACATTAATACCAATAATACATCCAAAATAAAATAATTAATGATCAAGAATTTTATAACATTTTTGAAAAAATGTCTAATTACTACCTTCCTCATGATAAACTAAAAACTAGAGCCTTCAGTAAATGCTACATCTCAATATCAAGAGAGAGAAAAACACAACCTCAAACCTGGACCAATAAGAAACATCATATAAATGGAGAAAACATTCAAGTTGTCAGGTATTCATTTTACTTAGATCCAAAGTAAATTCCTATGAAAGTAGTAGTCAAGAAAAAATAAATGACACATTGCATTGGATAAATTGGCTGGAAAAGACCTGTTTAAAGTGTTTTTTGAGGATAAAGGTGGGCCTAACCCAAGCCACGATATTTTTAATTGCCTTGTACATATTTTAAAAATCCTTCAATGATTAAGAAGGCCAAAGAAAAGGGGGTAAGGCTGAATTATGGTGTGGGCAAGGAATAGTAAATGCACCACAGATTGTTGGAAGAATAGACAATCTGAAGAGAGAGAAATCGTCAGCCTGTCCCTTAAGAAGTGAGACTGGTGAGACTGTCTCCCGTCCTTGGGAAAAGACTTGTGAAGTAGAGGGTCAGTGAGAAGGAGCAGCATGAACCAGATGAAGTGGCGTGGTGGATATAATAACAGACTCAAGGCTTGAAGGTAATCAAGCGGCCATCAAGCTCAGAAGCAACAAAGCCCACATGGAAGAAGCACACCAGCCTATGCAACCACGAGGTGTCGAAGGGATCAGGTGTAAGGCATCATCAGAACAAAAAATCTTACCATAGTGAATGATGAGGGGAGTGCGGAGTGGAGACCCAAAGCCCATTAGTAGGCCACTGGAGATCCCCCTGCAGAGGAGATGAGCCAGTCAGGGTGCGATGTAACAATGATGAGAAATACAACTTTCCTCTAGTTCCTAAATGTTTCCTCCCCTCTCCCACTACCATGACTCGAATTCGATCTTGCAAGTCTGGCTAGACCAGAGGAGGTACACTGGTACAGATAGGAACTGAAAATCCAGGGAATCCAGGGCGGATGAGCCCTACAGGACCAGTGGTGTGAGTGGCAAAACAGGGAGGGTAGGGGGAGAATGGGTAGGAAAGAGGGAACCGATTACATGGAACTGTGTGTGACCTCCTCCCTGGGGGACAGACAACCGAAAAGTGGGTGAAGGGAGACGTCGGACAGGGCAAGATATGACAAAATACCCATTTATAAACTATCAAGGGCTCATGCGGGAGGGGGGAGCAGGGAGGGAGGGGAAAAATGAGGACCTAATGTCGGGGGTTTAAGTGGAGAGAAAATGTTTTGAGAAACGATGTACAAATGCGCTTTACACAATTGATGTGTGTATGGATTGCGATAACAGTTGTATGAGCCCCTAATAAAATGTTTAAAAAAAAATAACAGACTCATGCAGAGCAGCGATCGTGAGACTAGCACAGGACACGGTCATGTTTAATTCTGTTGAGCATGAGGTCGATTTGATTTGGAGCTGACTCTATGGCAACTAACAATGACACCATGTTAAACATTTGAACAGATTCTGTAAAAACCCTGAAAGCTTGCTACGTAGTCATGTTATTTCATATTATAGCTCAAGTTATATTTCATACCAAAAATAAATAATAATACAGGATTATTATTTTCCTTTACCGTGAAACAAAGAAGTTCTCTATTTTTAACTCAGGAAGCTTCTTAATAGCTACAGTTGGGGTAATTAAACGATGTTAAACATTATCTAATCTAAGTTGGGCTGGTGATTAAAACTGAACCAGTTTTTTATTCAAAATGAATAAAGCCACAGGGATATGAATAGAATAAAAACTAGCGCTGCCCAGAGGGAGAAGGTTGTGATAGAGTATTTCCTATTTGTAATTGTCTGAAGTTAAAATTGGAACGCAAATATGTCCAGTGACCTCAAACCTTTCGGTCCTGTCGTGGCAACGGTGTATGTGGGAGAGGAACTTGATGTCACAGCTATTTCCTGGCAACGCTGAGATTAACGTAAGTGTAGCAATTGGGAAGTGTAGACTTTGTAGTTAGAAAACAAAGGAAGCTGCCAAGGCAGGCCCTGTAGAGGAGGTGAAAGGAAGGGAGCCCACTCTACAGACACAGCCCAGTGGCCCAGCAGTGGGCTGCTCGATGAGACTCGGCCCACAGACAGACCGGAGCATTTGCTTTATCTCAAAAACCTGTTTCTTTTATAAGTGACCCGCTTTCCTGAGTAGAACAACCTTGGAATGTAAATGTACATAACCAGTGACATAACATGAGATGCTTTACCCAGAAGATGAACATTCATGATCCGCTCCATCTGCATTTTCATTTTTAAAATTTCCCATGGAAATCTGTTTTCACTCTAAATCTAAGATTGCTCGTGCTTTCTTTAAAGTCATTAAGACAGAAAGGCTAAGCTTTTGAAAAATGAACCGAGAGTTAAAAGACATTTTAAAAAGCAAATGAGTTGTCTTGAGCAAGCAGGTACAATGGACACCTTTAGATCATTCGGGTGAAGAGGGTGATTTTAGGGATGCTTTTCAGTGGCGTTGAACCAGTCCCGGGGGTGATGAAATGGTGGATGTGCTCAGCTGTCAACCCAAAGGCTATAGGCTTGAGCCCACCGGAAAGAAGTCTTGAAATCTATTTCTGAAAAATGAGCCCCTGAAAACCCTATGAATCACAGTTCGACTCTGACACACATGGAGTAAAAAGCTGACATGTCAACTCCACGCCCCTCCCCTCGCCCCCCTGCCATTTACCAGTTGCTTTAGGAATCTCTGCATATCTAGATTCGGGATTATTTCTCTTTTTTGAGAAGTACTTCAAACAGATCACCTTGTTTCCTTTGAATATTTGGAACTTTTAGACACCCAAAACTAGAGGGAAAATTTGGGTTCTTAGTATATATTGTGCATAGAACTCTACCTTTCATTCAAATGCAGAAGATAGCAAGTAGAACCAGCATGGACCAAAGAGTTTCTTGGCGGGAAAATACTTCTGACACATTTCCGTCTTCTAGTTTCCTCACTGCTTCCACGTGAGTGGCATCATTTTCCCTGAACCTAGCAAAAAATTTATGAAGTAGAATGCATATCAAAAGGGAAAATAATTGCTGTAGTAATCTAGTTTGTATTCTAGTAGGACAGCAATTCTCTAAAATTAGATTTTAGATATACCTATGTGTGTTATTGAAATCATGTTTAAATCAATCTTTTTAAGTGTGATGTTTACAAAACGACCAGCGAAATAAATAAATTATTTCCTGAGAGGCAAATATGTCAACAAAATTAGGTAAACTAATTATCATACTTAAATATAATGACTAATGCTGTACCGAAAGAATTTCTCTCAATCAAAAAGCACTGGATAAATGTGCTGTTCTGTAGGAAAGTTTATGGAAAATAAAGACGTTTTTATGCTTTGCTAATTAATAAAAATTCAAATATGCATCAGAGTATCAGAGATCTTTTCTGGTTTATAAGTCTTTAGAACAAACGAATCACAGCACATTATTTAAATAATTTATATAAAATCAAATAGCATTCATTTAAATAATTAATATCTAAAATCAAATAGTGTTCTTTTATTTTATTTCCCTATGTTATGACACATCCAATTTGGAGTGCACATATCACAGAAAGGAATGCTGTTTCAGACACAAAAATCACAGATGCATAAAATATAAAAGTGCATATGCACCTATTAAAATTGCTTGACCTACAAAATTGTATATAACTTTGGAGAAAAGCTGAGTCATTGATGCCTTGCATAATCTGTTTTGGGTCATTGTACTTATAGCTGCAGCAACAAAATGCATAATTTCTATATCAGTCACTCACTTTTTCCAACGATTATACAATTAGTTTCTCTGCAGCTGTTTATTTAAAGTAATAACCCCAGTTACTGAAGCAGCGTACTCAGGTACACACATGAATCTAATCCTCACAGTCTGGATGAATTCTTTTATCCTGATTTAAAAACAATTAAGCAACTTTGGAATTATATGAGAAAGCAAAAGCTGGGAACCAGAAACCTGCCTTTGAACTTTGTGATCTTGCCCAACCAAAGTTCCCTGACCTTTACACATGGAATAACATTACCTAGCTCACCAGAGAGTAGCGAGAATAGGTAGGGTGATAGTTATGGGCCCATTTCTAAGAGTATCATGTAACTTAATACTAATAATACATATAATAAGATATATATATCATTGTAATAAAATAGCACTAACTCCCTCCATATTCTTGAATGGTATATACAGTGGAAACAATTAGAATCAATTGTATCTTTTGGTAATGATGATAAGGGCATTGAACTAATTGTATCAAAAAGCATGCAAATTGGGGAAAGAAATTGTGCTGGGTGTTCATACTCATTCTTAGAGACTTTTTATGACTGTCAATTGTTTGGGCAGACATAGCACTAGATCAGACCAAAGTTTAATTGTAACACTTCGGAGTTGCAACACAAGGTAAATGTACCATGCTGCCAGGTGTCTTAAGTTAAGTACCTTACTTCATCTTAATTACATCCACAAAGACCCTATTTCGAAATAAGGTCACATTTTGAGAGTACAGGTGAACATGGATTTGGCAGCAACACAATTTAAGTGTCTACAAAGCATTGGAAGATGTTGCCATATTTGGGTGAAATAAAGATTCACATCCTCAACAATTAAGCTTTACATTGTGCAGATCTTAGATCTTTACGTCTGAGCTCTTAGATACTCAACTGATAATATCATTAGTAAGCAAACATGCTGTTAGGTGACGTCAAGGCAGTTCTGAATCACAGTATCCATATGTACAACAGAAAGAGCCACTGCACCAATTTCACAGTTGTTCTTCTGTTGGTTCCATTGCTGCAGCCGCTTCATTTCCTGTCAATTCATCTTGTGGAGGGCTTTCCTCTTTCCCTTGCCCCTCTACTTTACTAAACACAGTAGCTTTATCCAGGAATTAGTCTCTTGACAACATGTCCAAATTTTATGTGACAAAGTCTTGCCATCGTTGCCACTAGGAAGCATTCTAGCTGTACTTCTTCCAAGATAGATTTGCTTGTTTTTTTAACAGTCTATGTGCTTCCAATATTCCTCGCCAGCATCACAATTCAAATGAATCGATTCTTCTCCAGTCTTCCTTCTTCAGTGTCGGACTTTCATATGCAAAGGAGGTAACCAAAAATACCACAGCTTGGGTAAGGAGCCCCTTAGTCCTCAAAGTAACATCCTCACTCTTTAAACAATTTAAAAGCTTTTGTGCAGCACCTTTACCCCATGCAGTATATTGCTTAACCTTTTAATTGCTGCTTCCATCAGAACTGATGGTAGATTCAAGCAAGATGAAATCTTTGACGACATCAGTTTTTCTCCATTTATTATGACGTTACCCACTGGTTCACTTGTGAGGATTTTGGTTTCCTTTACATTGAGTTGCAGTCCACGCAGAAGGCTGCAGTCCTTCATTTTCATCAACAAGTGCTCCAAGTCCTCCTCATTTCAGCAAACAAGGTTGTGTCATCTGTATATCCAAGGATGCTAATAAGTCTTATCATTAGTAAACTTCAATATGTTTAAACTTTTCCAGAATGACACATTTGCTTCCATGCATAATTCATACACTATTCAATCAAGTACTTTATAAAGTCTCGAAGTATTTAACTTTAAGTGTTTAGAAACATCTTTTGACATTTATTACTAAACAGTGATAAAGGAAAAACCACATACAGTGTATACTCATGTATAAGCTGAGTTTTTCAGCAAAATTTTTTTGGTGTTGCCAAGTTATTTTATTTATTTATCTTTCTTTAAAATACTTTTATTGGGGGCTCTTATATTTTTTATCACAATCCATACATTCCTCCAATGGGTCAAGCACATTT
>NW_022111321.1:14807781-14809617 GCF_000313985.2 Echinops telfairi
TTGAGGGAGTACTTGAGTGGAGGCCCAATGTCCTTCTGCTACCTTAGTACTAAACCTATAAATATATGCACACAGATCTATTTCCTCATCCTCATTTTTTCTCTGTTTAATCAAAGGAAGTGTGGAAATGTGAAACCTCTACAACAGTTTGAAAATTGTATAAATGAACAATAAGTGGCAGAAGTTACTTCAGAACTATAAGATTCTTAAACATTGATGAAAATAACTCTGATTAAGTCTGGATTATATAAAATAAAGCTACCTGAGATCATTGTAAGGATTCCTACTTAATATCCTGCATGCTTCTAGTTGTAATAAATGTCAGATGAATATATTTAATATATGGAGATATGAATTATTTTAGGATTACAAGTTTTAAAAATACATTGTACTTATGACAATGTCATTCATAGTGTGCTAAGTATTTTCAATAGATCTCTGGAGTCACTGATAATAGATAGTCAAGGTTTAATACTAAGGTTCTTTTTTCTTAAACATTAGAATACTAAAAAGGGGTATCACCCTAAAACATGGAATTTTTTTTCATAGTTATGCATTTAAATTTTCTTACAAAACAACCTTAGCACATTCAAAGTACTCTCTATTAAACATAATACATTTGTCAAATATGTGATTCCATTCTTGGAAACATTTTCAAACTTATGTTTGAATGGCTGACAGCACCTCCCTCATTTTTTGCTTTGCTTCTTCAAATCTCTGCACTTTCATGTTCCTCTTCATTCATGGAAACAAAAAGAAGTCACACAGAGCAAGCTCAGGTGAGTAAGGTGTGTGGGGCAAGAGAGGCATGCTGTTTTTTGCCCCAAATTGATGCCCTTATATAAGCAGGTGTATTGTCATGGTGGCAGAAATCAGTCCCCTGTCTGCCACAAATCAGGCTTTTTTTCCTCTCACTGTTAGCACCATCTTTTCAGAACCTCAAGTATAAAGCTCGATTTGTTAATTTATTAATTTGTCTGACCTGGTGGAATGAACTCCAAGTGGACGATCTCCCTCACATAAAAAAGCCAAATGAGCATCGTTTTGTTTGGGTGCCCCTTCATAAATTCAAGAAAAACACACATGCATACATGTGTTCATAAAAGTATGCATAATTATATTAAAACTGTACACATAAAAGTAACTGCAGTATTTTTCACAAAAGCCTTTTCCTCATTCTGAAAGAGCCTTTTCTTCATGTACCACCAAAATTTTGACTGTAAATTATTACATTAAAAAAGGAATAATCATAAAACTAACCAAACTGTAGTAATTGTGTGCTCACAATCAAATCACTTTTTCATTTCCTTTTAACCTGTAGTCCCACTAATCTAAAGAAAAAATTTTTTTTCAAGTATGTGTTTCCATTTGAAACTGGAATTCATAGAACTGATGAACAGATCTTACCTTATCTTAATTTATATCTCAAAATTCTATGGTTGTATATTATTTTAATATTGAATTGATATTTTGTTTCATTTTGTATTTAAACATATACACAGAGCAACATAGCTCTCATCAAAAGGATTCTAAATAGCTAACGTTGCCTTCAGGGAGATGCAGCATCATTACACCTGGCTTAAATGTGAGTTGTACATAGTTACTTCTCTCCAGTAGTGCAGTGACTTTTCAATAAACTGAAAACCAATGAAGCACCCAGCAAACCCAGGGAAAACAATGATCAATCACACCTATGGTCTGTACTCATGACATCATGTGACTGGAGTGGAATTTCAGTCTGTATCTTCCTCCTTGAAACTTAACTGTATATAGCCATGAGACAAATCAGAGACAAATTCTAATAGAGAACCATTTCAGAAACAGACCTGGCCTATA
>NW_022111321.1:14809850-14814311 GCF_000313985.2 Echinops telfairi
GTAACTATATTTTTGATCAAAACTTGGTGAAATAAAAGCATATTAGAAAAACTAAGAACATATGAATAAACTATCAATAATCTTATCAGGGAAGTCTAATGATCCACTGCATTTTCCCCACCTTTTTAAAATAAATAAGTATATATATTTTTGCCTAGTTTGGATCCTGGAAATACTCTTTAGAATCTTACTTTTCCACTTGTTTGCTAAGAATTGTCTCAAGGTGTGGTAAAGTGAAATTTCGTAATATGGCTCATCTATCCATACTCCCTCTTGTGATGTATTGTCAACTCTAGTCTCTATGGCTGTAGTTATAATCCCATTTTGGAGGGAGTTTCCTCTTATGCTAATGGACAGGTTAAGGTGGGATATATTCTGAGTGTCCACCGTACCAGAGTATTAGTCAAGTCAACTACAGAGTTTGAATCAAATCACCACCCTTTGTTTAATTGGGGGTATGGGCTACTGAAAGAGCAGAAACACATCTACATCAGTCATTCCACTATATATAAGACAGCCATCTCGGAAGCAGAGAGAGAAAATTTCTGGGACCATCAAGGAACGAAAGGATGCTGCAGGACACCTTAGAAATCCTTGCCTGAATTGGCTGAAGCAGTAGAGATTATGCCACATGGAGACCAGAAGCCAAGGCAAATAGACTATGAGATAGAGCACAGGCTAGGCTCTGAGACTGGGGAAACTATGAAAAAGAGCCTCCCTGGCTTCCTGACCCATAGAAACTAGAGGCCAAGGAACCACATAGTGGAGAGGCTGAGGGCCAGAGAAATACTTGGTTGATGGCTGATGAGAGGCCCTGTTGTGGACAAAGGCTATACATGATTCATGTTTTCTGACACCGGCTTGAGGTAACTTGTTTACTTCAATAATGAGCCCCTATAATGGTGAGTATTGTCTTTGAGTTCTGTATGACCTTTGCAAAGGATTTGCCAACCCAGCAAAAACTCAGAGTGTGTGGGAAGAACAATTTACTTTAGATGATGGAGGGTAGAGGTCCATGTAATCTCAGCCGTTTGGCAATAGGCCTGGGCTGCTCAGGAGATGGGTTCTCTCTCTTTCCTGTGTGGCCAGAGGTGGCCCACATGCCTTTTTTTCGAGTGGCATTTCACCACCTTTGAAAATAATCTTAATGACTGTATAACACTGAATCAGGCTTGTGAATTTAATATATATTTACAATATCAGACAGGAGGGACATTTTCTGATTTTGATTAATTTTATTATGATGATAGTTATGACTCTAGTACATAACATTTTACCAAATCTGTAATTATTTCTTCAAGACAGATTCTAAGGGGAGGGTTATTACATTAATGAGTAATAAAACTATTTAGCCATCTGATTGTCATTGCCAAATTGCTTTCCAGAATGTTTATGTCCCTATTGATGCCATTGGTTTATGAAATCTGCATTCTCATTTTTAAATATTTGCTAATAGGAGAGTTAAATGCTTTATTATTTTATTTCTTTGATTACTTTGATTGCTATTGTTTTTTAAATGTTGATTTTTTTCTTTGTCTTTTTAAATTCTACTATTGGTAATTATTTTTGCAAATCCTTTGTTCTTTTAACCATTTACATTTTACTGGTGAATTTGCATGTTTCTTTTGTTTTATGTGTTTAAGATCCTAACCGTCTTAAATTTATATTTATATCTAACATTTGAATAACATTGTGCAGTTCTGATGACTTTATATAATACCCTAGCTATCTAGAATCAAATTTAGCAATGTGTTTCATGGACACTCACACATGAAGTTTACTTTTAAAGATTTAAAATTATCCTAAATTGTGATAAATCCTTCCCTATATTTAGCTTCTTCTGTGTCTAGTGAACAATGTTCACTTCTTAATCTTGACAATCTGTAAATATGGTGCCTTTCATGGCCACGAAGACTTCACTATGGGATTAAGAACTCACTGTGAATAGACTTCAGTGTTTGCAATTGTCCAGATGGTCCCAATATCATGACATGAGTTCTTAAAGGGGAAGAAATTGTCACCTGTGATCAGAGAAGAAGCTCTGATGAGAGAGAAATGATCAGAAGAGGCAAAACTGCTGGCTTTGAAGATGCAGGAAAGAGATGAGGAGCCAAGGGATGCTGGAGGCCTTTTGAAGCCAGCAAGAATAAGAGAAGGGATCTTGTCCTAGAAAATCCACAAATGAAAGCAGTCTTGCTCACATCTTGGTAATTTCCAGTGCAGTGAGACCTAAGTCAGAATTGTAAGATAATAAATTTGGGTTGTGCAAACCACCAAATTTGTAGTAATCTTCCACAGCACCAACAGAAAGTGGAGACATCCCCTGGCCTTTGCAAGTTATATTTCAACATGTTGCCTTTGCTGGTGTAGGTCCCCTGCCTCTACAACTAGATTGTAAATGTAGCTTTTCAGGCCCTTTCCTCGTCAGTGCAGTATGCTGCTTTGTTTTTTGTTTGTTTCTTTCTTTGCTTTACAACTTCTCCCTAATAGCCCCTATGATGTCCTGTGTCCATAGAGAAAATCTATCAAGATGACCTCATACAAATAAAAATTTTAAAAGACCAAAATAACAATCATCATAAATTTCTGAGCTGACCTCTCTTCCTTGAATTGAATTAGCCCAGCAGATGCCCTGGTAAAGCCACTCTTGATTTGACCTGATTTTTAAGGCACCCTAATGAGTCGAAAGGAGGCCCAGTGGCATATTGGTTACACATTGGCAGCTAATTGCAAGATCAGCAGAATAAAATAATTAGCCATTCCACAGGAGAAAGACCAGGCTTTCCACTCCCCTAAAGGGTTACAGTGTCGGGGAAATTGCAGTAGCTAATCTACTCTGTCCTATAGGCTCACTGTTAGTCAGCATTGACTGAATGGCAGTGAGTTTGGAGTTTTTAATGAGACTAAGGCAAAATATTTACAGAGAGAACTTGTCTACAGCATTTCCCAGATTGAAAACATGTTTGAACACATTTTATTTGGAATTAGTCTGTGCATGTATAAACTAGAACCCTAGTAGCAATATTTTCTGATAAGCTTTTATCTCATGGTAGTCAAAATGTACTCTACTGTGGTGACGTTCATTTAGTTTTGAGATTATCTATATATTATATATGTGATATACATACTATATACATAGATGCGTGTAATTATATATGTGTGTGTGTGTGTGTGTGTGTGTCTGTGTGTGTGTATTCATTCCCCGGATTGATAGAATAAGATTATTCATTGTTCAATTTTGGAAAAGACATCTTAAAAAATTTAATCTTGGAAATAAAATGATCATCTCCAGCCTCTTCACATAGATGTTACTTTTACAACATTGGCTTTTTTTTTTCTGTCTCCTCGTTTTATTCACTTTCTTTTAGTTTGAGATAAAACTACCAAGCATATCTCCTCTCTGAAATCCCAATGTTATATCATAAGCATTTTTCCTATAATTAAGGATCTTCAAAATGATATCCAAAGATTTCATATGAATCAATATATCATAATGCCCTTAACTAGTCAGCACTTGAGTGATGTTTCCAAGTTTAAAATGATAAATAAAATGGAGAAATGTATTTCTGAATATCTATTATCTTTATTTTCTTATTATCTACTCTATAAGAGAATAAGTATCACATGAAGAGAAATAAGCAATTAAGTGATCCAGAAGACTATACTGGGTAAGTCTCTCTAGTGGTGTATTTATCTCATCATAATAGTACTAGATATTACAAACTTTAAAATGTGTACTAAGCTTATGTATATGAAAACAACTTTATTTGAGTAAGCTGAATTTGCATTTCTTTTATTGCCAGTTAAATAAAATAGTTTTCAAGTATTTGAAACCTAGACATAGGTGCTGTTTAGACATAGGTGCTTATGTTAATTAGGCAGATTTGATATTTTAGCAATGTGTTTTTATTATCAATGTAGATGCTTTATATATTGCTATTCCTTGTTCTTCAGTTTGCAAATATTTACTCCAGTCAAATTTCTTAGGAGGATTGCATTGTATATGATTAATTGATCTCATCTATATGATGCTGATTATATGGAAAGTGTTGATCTTCCATAATTCATGCAGTGATATTTCCAGAACATGTTTCTAAATTGAAATCATACTGTCAGGAAATGGATTACAGCAATTTAAGAACTGATTATAATAGATTCCTAATAAATGTTTTGAATGACTTATTGAAATATCCAAAGAATTCTAACCATTGTAATAAAGATCAGTTGACTTTTAGTCAGCCAGAATTTGTCACACTGTTTTATAAATGTATCATAACAAAGGTGACAGAATTATAGTAGTGTATATTGCTAGCAACAAGTGATATAAAATTAGTGGCAAAGAGAGTGTGAGAGACCTGGTAGGGATTCAGCAAAGGCAATGTAACCAAGAAAAATTACTGAAACCCAAATGAAGGCTGAGCATGATAGTGGGACAAGAGGAAAGTAAAAGGAATAGAGGAA
>NW_022111321.1:14815162-14825822 GCF_000313985.2 Echinops telfairi
AAGGGTTCACGAGGGAGGGGGCAGTGGGGAGGGTGGGGGAAAAGTAAGGAGCTGATATTAAGAGCTCAAGTAGAAGACAAATATTTTGAGAATGATGATGGCAACAAGTGTACAAATGTGCTTGACACAATGGAGGTATGTATGGAGTGTGATAAGAATTGTATGAGCCCCTAATAAAATGGTTTAAAAAACATAACTATATTTGTTAATTTTATTTCCCAATAAATTGAATTAGACTAATAAATATAAAAAACACACGGATAATAGGAGCTGGTTGTTAGACTGATGTGAATGTAATTTGCTTTCTTACTTTAAAAAAAATGAAGCAAATTACTGGTAACGATGTAATTAATATACGGACTACAAATAAGATGATAGCTATGTTCTACCTAATCCTAAATAGTTACTTAAGTAAAGTGGTCGGCGTATATCAACATCAACACAAGAAAGCTGGTTCTGTGCCTTCTTTTGGCTCCTGTAAGAACGATCACTTCTCAAGTTTCACTTAGTACACCTCAAATCCTAGACCCTTAAGTATCTGATATAGTCATATAAAATTGTTGTCACGTACAGTCATCATTATCTTCCTCACTTGAAATGCCTTATGAAGGAGGGAAACAAACACTATTGAAATAGTGTTGGTGTGGTTAAGTGCTCTTGAATCAGTTCAGACTCATAGCGACCCTACGTGCAATGGAAGGAAACCCCACGCAGTCTTGCGCCCTCCTCACGATTGTTGTGTTGAGCCCATTGTTGTAGCCACTGGCTTGAGGTCTTTCTCTTTTTCACTACCCTTTCTCTGCTTTACCAAATATGATATTCTTTTCCAAGGATTGGTCTCTCCTCAGAAATTAATCTAATTTTTCATAAAATTATGAAAAGTTTAATTCACTGAATCTGTCTATATTAGTCTGGGTACTTTGGAGAAACAAATCCACAGCAACTCATGTATAAGAGAGAGTTTTATGTAAAGAAAATGTGCATCACGAGAACATCCCAACCCAATGCTGCCCAACCCCACAAATCCAACATTAACCCATTAACCCAACACCAGTCTACAAAGTCCTCCACTTCACAAAACAGAGGCAATGATGCCGACTGCAGGAGGAAAGCTGAGTCAGTGAATGAACAAGCATCTCCGCACTAGCAGGGGTCTCCACATGGCTGCTCCAGCACCCAGGGCTGCATCGGGATAGGTCCATGTGGCTTCTCCTTGGGGATGTCTTGTAGCAAGTCAATCTTGCAAGCTGAAGCAGGGAGCTGCTAAGGCAGCTGCACCCTGGTGCGACCATCACAAAGTAAGAGACCTAGAACTAGAAAGGCGAGGCTCACCACCCATTTATCCCTCCACCTTTTAACCAGCCCCACATGTGATTATCGGCCAGGTTGGCACAATTAACTAACTCACTGTCTCACGATATCTGACAAACTATAATAATGAAGGAGAATGTTACTACCAACTTTATGCATAAGTAAGTGTGAATGAAAAGCTTCCTATTTCCAGTTCATAGGGAATTTCATCACATTCTTGGAAGGAAATCTTTTGAAGTAGTTCTAGGATTTAAACTTTATATAAATGGAACTTCAAATTAACAGTTCTTATTTAGTTTAATTAACTATTTAAAATTCAAATAGTTTTCAAGTAAATATTTTCATGATATATGCAGAGATATGACACTATCATGCAACCTAGGTAGTTACAAAACTTTAATAGTGGGTGTAATTATTGACCTCCAAAAGCTTTGAAGTTAATGAGAGTAGATAGCTCAGACAGAAAATTAAAAGTTATTAATAATAATTAAGCCAGGATTAAGAAACAAAATTTTAAAAGATGAGGAACGTCCTCCCAATGTTTAAATCCTTCTAAATCATTCTGACAAAACAATTATCCAGTCTATTTTCAAATATCTCGACTTATTGAAAGACCAATACTTCCCAAGGCAGGACATTTTTCTTTGAAGGTCTTCTCATTATAGAAATGAACCTTTTGATATTCAGTGAAAAATTGTCTTCCTGAAGCTTTGAATTCACTGATCATTGTTTTCCAAAACATGATGGAGCCACTAAATATAATTTACCTTCTTTTTGACTGCACAACCAAATCGTTTGCTTGTTCGTTTCCACAGCCTTCAAAACATTGCTGAGTTAATATTTCTGTGTCTAGAAAAATGACCATCTCTCCTCTGAATACATCCAGCTTGTCTGCATACTTCCTAAATCATGGGCTCCAAATCAGAAAGCAGTATTTTGTTAATGAAACTGCATACACTAGCACAGCCCTTAGTGAAAATAGTGGAAGCTTTACTTTTCCTGAGGTAACCAATGCATACACTGGATTCTTAGTGTCACATTAGATAGTTATTTCTAACCGCATTTAGTTATGTAACTGAAAATAGCGCTGGTGATGTAATGGGTTACAGGTGGGGTGCTAATCACAAGGTTGGGAAAAGTATGCTATTTCACCCAACCGCTTTTCCTCAGGAGAAAGATGAGCCTATCTTCTCCCCCAAATATTTGCAGCCTCAGAAACTATGAGTCAGAATCAATTTGATGGCAATACATTTTGTTTGTGTTTATTATAATGAATACCTATTACATTATTCAGATGAGGTACTGTCACACACAATCTCTAAATTTGTTCTGCACATATTTTTCCTAAGTTGGGTTTGTTCTACTCTGCTTTGATATGTATCTCCTTATTTTATATTGGGAGCTTTTTTGAATACTGACATATGCTGCATTTTGCTGTTTCTCCTAATTCCATGTTATCCAGAAGATAACAGGCGTCCCATTGTTTCTTGATCAAATCATTGATTAACAATGTTCAATAGACTCAAAAATAGAGTTTTCTGGGATATTGGTAAAAATCAATGCACTCTTCTCTTTTTCAGCCATTCTGTCACATAAACATCAGCACCAAAACCCAAACCGAACTCACTGCCATTGAATCAATTCCAACTCACTAGGCATCAATTGATTACCAGTTTTCAAAGATCAATACTAAGAGGCTTCTAGTGGTTTACATACTTTAGTAATTCTGCTTATTGGAGTCAATTTTTTCATGCTTTATTAGTTTATGGCATGGTGGGAAAAGGAAGATGATTTTGATGCTACCAGTGTGCCCAGTGATGGTACTACTGTCACTATTTATAGAGCATTCAATTAAGCTTGCTAAATAATAGTGTCTGAAGGATAAGACCATGTTTATCAACTCTTAAATAGCACATTCAGTATGTAATTATTGAGAGTTTTGTAAATGAAAATATGTATTATATCTTCTGATGCTGCTGTAATAGTGATATAATTAGAAAAGTCTATGTTTATTAATAATGAACATATGGTTGTGTTAATGTGGGCAGTTCCAATCACTTAGTTAAATATTTTTATTTACATCTTATATCTCCAAGTTTCACCACATTCTATTAAGCATTCTACTTTGCCTGCTGGGATTTTATTGAAAAATTGACAAGTGCATTAACAACTTTTTATTTTACTTGTATACATTATTCACAAATCATTTAAAACAATTTTTTATTTTACTTGTATACATTATTCACAAATCATTTAAAATGATTGTGTTGACTTGCAAGAACACAAACAATTCAGAAAGACAGACTGTACATTAAAAATAAACAAAAATGAGGCAAACAAAAACACAAAAGGGAAGAGCAGATGGAACCAGAAATTAGGTCAATATAGGAAATATTCTTGCTCTGTGTCATCAAGTTGACCCTATATGACATACTAGAACTGCCATATGCATTCTCCTGCGCGGTAAGCTCTGTGGGAGCATATCACCAGGTCAGCTCTCCTGTGGGGTCATTGGGTGGACTCAAACTGACGACCTTTCATCTAGCAACCAAATGCTGAACTATTAGCCACAATCAGGGATCCCTTAGAATCTTCTTTACTTCTTTGAGCTGGACCATAATTTCCCTGTAAAGTGGTACAATCAACAGAAGCAGAAAAACCTGACTCACAATACAGTTCCTAACATTAACACCAAATGTTTCCTATCTCAGGACTGCTTCAATAGGTTTGGCATAAGAAGCAGAGTCCTGGTAATGGAAAGTGTAGTAGGTTACAAGGTAGACTGCTAACTGCAAGGTCAGCAGTTCAAAGTCACTGGTTGCCTTGCAGGCGAAAAATTTAGTCATAACAATTTACAGGCTTAGAAACTAGTTCTACTCTGAGATAGGGTTTTTATGAGTCAAAATTGACTGGTTGGTAGTTTGTTTTTTTTAATGATACTTTTTGTTGTTGTTGTTTAAAACAACAGTTGAACTACCATACGACCCAGTAATGATTTGTTTAGTTAAGTAAACTTCTTAAATTTCTTCCCTGTAAACTTTGTCTCCTAAATATAAGTGAGAGATAGTACTTTTTCCAAAAATCATCATTTTCTCACCTGGAAAAATGCAATAGCCTTACCCTCATCTCTCCATATCCATGACTCTTCCCCACTCTACTCTGGTTTCCGTGTTGCAGCCAGATTGAATATTTAAATGGAAACCTGAATTCTTAATAGTTGTTACAAATCCTTTATTTCACCCAATATAAAGGTTTATATGGCAGAACCCCCATCTAATATCCAATCTCAAATTGTTTAACTTTATGGTGTGTATGTGTGATTAGGCATGAGTCATTAAAGTGAGACTTAATTTATCTCATGTCCTCCCAACTCAAGCCCTTTGCATTTAATATTCCCTATACTTGTTCTTCTGTTTTCTAATTATACAATGGTATTATAACATTAAACAAATGTTATTTACTTAGCAGTGTTCTCTACCATTTACTTAGTAGTGTCCACAAAAATAGATGTCCAAGCATTTAGGTGAACAACATATATTGCATAAATCGTGTGTGGGGGGTGGGGATGATCTTAAATTTGTTTTATAGAATATACTAGAGTTTAAATAAATGTGCAAATGAGTTACATGAGGAAATATCAGATAGTTCATGGGAAAAATGGCATTCAAAGATAACTAAATTTTTCCTCAAAAAATTTAAAGTCTTTTTGTATTACCCTGGTGGTATAGTGAGTGGTTATGAGTTGGGCTGCCAGCCACATGGTCAGCAGTACAAAACCAGCAGCAGCTCCATGGGAGAAAGACAGCGCTTCCTACTCCCATAAAGAGCTACAGCCTCAGAAAGCCACAGGGGGTCACTATGAATCAGTCATGACTCGATGGCAATGAGAGAGAAATGTTTCCATAATGGTCACTTCTAAAGACTATAATAGTTTCAGTCTAATGATCTAGTCTAATATATTTTTCCTGTAGAGTATATAAAATAAATGTTTTTCTTACCTCAGTAAAAATACCATGTTTATGCTTTGCAAATATAAAAGACTAAACAGTCTCAGTAATTGTGTAGACTTTTTAATAATATTCCAGCTACAAAAGCTGACTTGAATATAGAGAAAATAAATTTGTCTTTCTATAAAATTGAAATTTATTTAATAATTACCCTTTCCTTTGTCTAATGCTCATTCTTTAGTTCTATAAATTAAACTTCCTACTTCATTTCTTTGTATCGCCTTTATGGATCAATCTACTAAAGATGCTTTAGGGAAGAGAGACTTTTCAAATGAGCTTGTAAAACCGATGATAAATCTATTTCCAGTTATTGTGATGAAAGGACATATAGGAAACAAGTATTTTAATATTAAATTAAAATTGGTAGGGGAAAATGATATATTAATAATCCTTCTTATAAAATTATATTCCTTAAATTATTTTATAAAAATAGAGTCTAATGCTTTAAATTATGGACATTTGGCATTTTAAAGGCATATTAGAAGTAAGGGGGGAATGTCAATTACAAAAATTTGATTTTTGTAAGCGGTGAAAAGTGAATGACAAATCACAAATTATGATCAAGTGTCAGCAAAGTGATGTTTCCTTGGATTTCATAGAATTTTTAATATTTTACTCAAGAAAAGAGTTTCTTGAAAATGAGACCCCTGTCCTACTATCCCATCTAAGTAATGTCAGATCAGGCAATGTTGGCGAGACCAATGGCATTTGCACAAGAAAACAATCGTAAGTATAAGTGTTGGAATAATAAAAGTGTAATTTTGTATCAAAGAAAGAAAAGGTGGTGAAAGGAAGAGATAAAAATAGTTGTAATTGTTCAAAGAAGGTCTTTTTAGAGCAGCTTATTTTTCAAGTGATGTGGAGTCAACTGTCGCTCATAAAGTAGATTTTTGTTCCATGGAGTTCTCAAAGGATGGTTTTTCTTTGGAAGTACACAGCCAGGTTTTATTTTTCTGAAGTATGTAGGGGTGGACTCAAATTTCCAACCTGTTGGTTAGTAACCCAGCCTGTTAACAGTTTATTGCAAAAGGAACTCCAAAATATCTAAAAGATGTATCAAAGGCATTGCTGGGCTGTGACAATGGTGGTTTTTGCTAATGACCTATGGTGAATTTTCTATATTATATATGTTCAGAAGGCACTCTTGCTCAAAATTTAAAAAGAAATAGACCCATAGAAGTAACCATTGGATTATTATTCAGGAGTAATAAATAAATAAATATGCTAATAACAATAGTTATATACACACATACATATACACACAAGCGCTTACTTTAGTTCTACAAACTTCCCCCAGAGCTAGTACTGTCTAAAGCATAGCATTTCTTCCAATTGCTTCAGTTACTCTTGTTCGATAACAAGTTTTAGAGTATGCAGCATATTATATTGATTAAAATTAAATTAAAAAACCCAAACCCTCACAACTGAACCAATAGATAACATCACCATAAAGGAAGAAAGTACTGATGTTATCAAGGATTTCCTCTTACTTGAATCTACAATCAATGCTTATGGTAGCAGCAGTCAAGAAATCAATGGGCATTTTGCACTGGGCAAATCTGCTCCACAATCTAACTTTGAGGACTAAAGTGTGCCTGACCCTAGCCCTAGTATTTTCAATCACCTCATATGTATGAGAATGCTGGACAGCAAATGAGAAGACCAATGAAGAATTGATGCATTTGAATTACGATGTTGAAGAATACTGACAATACCATAAACTGACAAAAGACCGCACACATTTGTTTTCAAAGAAGTCCGGCAGATTTCTCCTTAGAAGAGAGGATGGAGAAACTTTGTCTCGTATGCTTTGGACATGTTTTCAGGAGAGACTAATCCCTGAAAAAGAAGATCCTGCTTGGAAAAGTAGGTCAGCAAAAGAGAAGCTGTACAAGGATACGGGCTGGAACAGTGACGGCACCCACGGCCTCACACGTAGTGATGGTGAGGATGACTAAGGGGTGGGTAGCATTTCGCTCTGTCATTGTCATGCCGAGGGCCATGTGAGTTGAAAGAGCCCTGATGGCACCTAACAAGAATACTTGACATTCAAAGATCTCATTTATCAGTCTTAACTAATCTTTGAGATATTATTTATAGTTAGCAAATATCTCTTAGACTTTTATTTTTTTAGCATTAGTTTCAGATAAACAGTGCAAAATGAACAGAGAAAATACACAGAATTAATATGTGAATATTTATCACACATGAACATTTTCCTGGGTCTTCAAAAGGTGTAGCCATAAAATAGTCTTACTCATCTCAGTGAAGACTTCTGGGAATAGAATAAAAGACGACACTCTGGTCGTGTGTACATGGGTACCTTCCTCTGGGATTGTTTCTTGCTACTACTCCATACTCTTAAGTTCCCCTGTTTAGGATTCTCCCAAGCATTTTTAATGGATGTAACTAATACTCACTGGAACATGATTGATAGAAATAGAAATTTTAAATAATGAAAATGCTACATATGAGAAGACTTCATAAAGTTCATGCACAAAAATAAATAAATAATAAAGCTCATGCATAAATAAAATTAAAAGACAATAGAATTTTTCTACTATTTGAAGCCTTCTCACATAAATATGACAATGGTTTCAAAGATTGCAATTATAAAAGCCTATAAAAAATGCAAAATGATCATGTGTGAGAGTGAGAAATATTTCATAATTAGTATAGCAAGCATATGGGAAACATTTTCCATTTAAAGACTAAATTATTATTGCATCACAATTTCAACATAAGTAAACATAATAAACTAACCCATAATTATGTGATGATTTATGGAAATTTCTTCCTATAGACTGGTGTAGTTTAACAACATCTCTGATATCAAGGAATCAATAATGTTATGAATACTTACCAGCAAAAGGGGACACTTCAGAGCCTGTACGTAGAAACCTGCAAATCTCATTTTAAGTGAGGGTAGCAAACCAAAAGTGAATAAATGAAAGTTTTTAGTGTCTGATGTTTACTATGTTTTTATCAATTTTTATCCTTGATGCTGAGTCTTCTTTATTCTGTGCCTTTAATGTATCTATTTCTTAATTCTTCTTTGTTCCCTGGGGCTTTCTAGTGAATCTTTGAGTGTTTGAGAAGGGAGACATCGGACAGTGTAAGAAGTGACAAAATAATAATTTATAAATTATCAAGGGTTCCTGAGGGAGGGGAAAAATGAGCAAATGGAAAATGAGGAGCAAATGAAAAATAAGAAAGCAAATGTTTTGAGATTGATGATGGCAACAAATGTACAATGTGCTTGACACAAGGGACACAATGGATGGATGTATGGATTGTGATAAGAGTGGTATGAGCCCCCAATAAAATGATTTAAGTTAAAAAGAAAAGCATACAACTCCAAGTAGTTGAGCCTTAGTTACTGTGGGACTGAAAGAGCTCAGAAAACCGATCACTGTGTCCACATAAAATTGTCAGCATGGCACAGAGAGTGGAGTTAAGATGGTGATCTAGGTAGATTTCCGATGCCTTCCCTCTACACCAAAGATCTCAGAAGCCAAATGGAACAGATACAGATGATAATTGTTAAAATCCTGAACTTCAAACAAAAGCATAAATAAGTACATCAAATACTGACAGCAATGCATGAGGAGAAATGCTGGCAAAGATTTCTTTCCATCTTGACCCAGCACAGCAAGACCATTTTCAGCAATAGAAATCAAGTTTCATGGAGTTGCCAATAAGTCTGAGAAGTAGTGAAAACAAACCCATAATGAATCAAGGTGGGAGTGATCGCATTTAGATTATACAGCCACACTGTCCACACTTGTTGCCTCACCCACTGGATGTGCCAAACACCTGTTCCAGTACCAGTGGACTGATAATAGAGGAAGAAGTGGTCATAGCATTATATAATTCAAAATTCAAAATAATTTTATTTAGTGTAGATTAATATAGAGAAATAATACACAAAACCAAGGAAAACACAGGGAAATAGAAAATTTCAGGAAAACAATATTAGAACAAATTGACCAAAAAAAGATACCATATATACTCGAGTATAAGCTGACCCAGATATTACCAAGGCACCTAATATTACCACAAAAAGTGCATTAAAAATGTGCTGAAAAACTCAGCTTATACACAAGTATATTTAAAATCATACAAAAACTATAACTAGATGTCCAAATATTAATACTGAAATTTCAGAACAAACTAATATATTGAAAAAAACACAGAATTGGATCAATGGAAGAAAATATCAGTGAAATTGAAGGTAAAACCCTTATTACTAAACTATTAGAAGAAAATATGAAAAAGGAATTATGAACGCCTAAAATTCAAGTGGAAAACCAAGAGGAATAGCCGACATGTGAGTGAGATTCCCAAAGAAGAGTGTGGGGGAAAGCGTAGAGATAAAGTGTTGAAAAGGTGTTGGCAGAAAACTTCATAAATACCTTGAAAGATGAGAACCTATCCATTTAAGAAAATTTTAAAACTCTAAATAGGATAGTCTACAAAGAAAATCACCAAACTATAACATAATTAATTCTTCCAAAACTAAAGACAAAAGAAGAATTATGATATCAGCTTGGGAAAAACAAAGCATTACTTACAAAGAAAAACCATTACGACTAAGCTGTGGCTTTTAGGCAAAAATCAGACAGCCAAGAAGTCCATTAGAGGACATACATAAAATCCTGAAAGAAAAATCAAAACCAATCAAGAATTATATGCATCCAGGCATAATTTCTATCAAGCATAATGGTGAAATCAGATCGTTTCCAGAAAAATATAAATTAAGAAAATTTGTAAAATCCAATCTAACATAAAAAAATGTAGAAGGCAGTCCAGTGGACAGGTAATCAGCAATTGCAGACAACACTCTGAAATTTAGACAAAAGACAACAAGACCCAGAAACCCTTATAAAGAATTTTCAAAAATTACATAAAATGGCAAGAATTAAAAGGGAGCCTCGGTGGCATACTGGTTCCGCTTTTAAGAGTTTGCAAACCTGAAGGTCAGAGGTTGGAAACCACCAGCTGCTCCTCAAGATAAAGGCAGACTTTTTATTCTGTAAAGAATTACGGTCTCAGAAACTCACAGGGGCAGTTCTACCTTGTCACGTAGGGTCACTATGGATCAGCATCAACGTATTGACAGTGAGCTTATTTTTGGTTGTTGTTCTTACAAGACTTGAAATAGAGAACCAGCGACATCAGTCTGTGAAAAAGAGCTGTGGTTACAGAACCTCCAAATGGAGAAATCAAGACAATATCAAGATAAACTTGCTTCTAAATTTAGGGGGGAAAATAAATTACAGGATAAGCAAAAATAAAATCAAATATCTTATTACTAGAATTAAAAAGTAAAACACAAAAAA
>NW_022111321.1:14827847-14830218 GCF_000313985.2 Echinops telfairi
GATAAAGAGAATGGACACAGTGAAGAAAATTAACCTCAATGAAGGGCATAAAAAGACATGCAAAGACTGGCACAGCAACCACAAACCCAAGTCCCCACTCTCACCTGCAGACCCTCGCCTCACCCTCCAGTCCTACTCTCCACTGCCCCCTCAGGCTCCTTGCCCACAGCCCTGTAAAGTTGTAAGCTGAACAGATATTTGAAGGCAACTGGGAGAATATCCATGAATACATAGGTTTGTCAGAAGATGTTTCTACATAGGAATTTGTATAATATGCAAATAAATCCAAGGATATTTTAGAGACGAGTCATTAAAACCTGATATAAACCTAATTTGGTGCCATAAAGGGCCAAATCGTGAAAACTTCTTAATCATAACCAAACAGCTTAAAGAAATGAATCACTGGGCTTGGAGACTTAGGCGAACAAGGTCAATTGGCATCACATAGTTCACACAAAGAGTATTCTACATCCTACTTTGGTGAGTAGAAGCCGGAATCTTTGAAACGTGTGAGCAGCCTTCTAAGATGCTGCTATTAGTCCCTCTACGTTCAGCACAGAGAAGAGTGAAGAAATTAAAAATAAATGAATAAAAATAAAAGGAGTCCAAAGACCAAGCAATCATGCAAACCACAGCCTCTATTACCCTGGGACCAGAAGCCCTGGAGCATGCCTGGCTTCCACTACCAACTTCTCCAATCAGGCTGTTAGACAAAGAGGAAGGGGGGAAAGCAGAACAAAATTCAAAATATTAAAAAAGGTCGAGCTTACTGGGGATCTCAGAAGTGATGGCTCTACACCCCATACAAACTTGTAAAAGACCAATTCCCAGAGATCAACTTTCAGCCCCCAAATAGACACTCTTATAACGTGAATAAAACTAAGGAGGAATACACTCTCTGATGCAGTCAACCATATGAAACCAAAAGGGTAGCCTTTACCCCAAAAAAGCTCAAATGCAGAAAGGGGGAGGGAAGAATGACAAATGAAAATGGGGAATCCAGGTGTTAGTGGTAAGAGAGGATTGTACCAATGTCATAAAACAAAATGTGTATAAATCCTTTGATGGGGATCCTTTAATTTGCTCTGTAAATTTTTACTCACACTACAATAAAAGGTTTTTGAATTGAGGTGGAATGGCCCAGGTTTAAGGGTATGGCTCAATTTTGCCATTGTTAATTACTTTAAATTATTCTTATATTGCAGTGTTTTGTTCTCTAATGCTAGTTATGATGTATTAGAGATATTGTACCCTAAAAATAAAACTTGCATACATAATAGATTAAATAATATTTAAATGTAGTGGGATGAGGGTAAAGCACTATTTTAAAGGTAGCAGATAAATGGGAAAATAGCAATCCGAACCATTAACTCTCAATCCAATGGGGAAAAAGAAAAAGAAGGGAAAAAACCCTCACTGTCACTGAGTCAATTCTCACTCATTGCAAACACACAGAACATGATAGAACTTCCCCTGCGGGTTCCTGAGCTATAAATATTTACCACAGTAGAGAGCCTCATCTTTCTCCTTTTGAGTTGCTGGTGGTTTTTGCACTGTTAACCTTACCCTTAGCAGCCTAGTGCATAACTCCCTGAAGTCCTCAGGCCGCCTTGTAACCATGACTCTAGTAATGGCATTTCTATGTTTAGGTTTAAAAGTACAATATGTGAAAGTAGAGGATTACAGGAAGCAAATCAACAACAGCCACCACCATCTAATCATATTTCTATGCTCAAGATACATAGCTCTGTGCTCTGGTCAGGATATCATACTACTTGGAAATCTATGTTCAACTTATTTTTTCTGTGAAATAAGAATTGTCAAATGTACAGTAAAGTACATATTTGATTGGCTAATGAGAATGTCAGACTTGTAAGTAGGAAATCTGTCCTGAGATTTAAACTTTCTGGGAAATAACAGTTAATTTGGCTAATTTTTCCTTCATCCTTTACATATAAAATTATTAAGTCAAAGATTAATAATAATCCTAAATGATGGAGATATCACTGCATAAAAGAGCCTGAGTAAACAATTTTAAACCCTAACAGCTGTTGCCAGCTACGAGGTCAATGAATGGTTGCAGCAATCACTATCTTGATGAGCAATGTAGAAGAGTGCCACATCTCTGCCAGTGGAAGGTGCTCACATTCTTTACTTTTTGTCAAATTGCGAAGTGTAAATTTACTATAAAATCATATTTCATTATTAATATTTCATTTTTCAATTAACATGTTGCCCATTTTCAGCAATAGAAAGGCAGCTTCATGGCACCCCCAGTAGGTCAGAGAATTAGTGAAGGCAAACTAATAGTGAAGCAAGGTGGGAGGCAGTGACCACACACACCCCTCACAGTCCCACTCATCCCACTTGT
>NW_022111321.1:14833338-14850816 GCF_000313985.2 Echinops telfairi
TGTGATAAGAGTTGTATGAGCCCCTAATAAAATGGTTTAAAAAAAATCTAAAAGAAGAAAAAAGGGGAGAAAAAAAAAGAAAGAAAAGCCTGTTAATAGTTCAAGGTCTGTTTGTTGACCTTTAGGAGTGTTTTCCGGTCAAGTCTGATGGGGTGCCACGCCTGGCCCCAAAGTCCATTTTTGATACTCCCTCAGAACTTCCTTGCTCTGCTCCCCACGCTGTTCTATTGCACTTCTTTAGTGTTTTGCCAAGGTGTGCTAGGGTCAGCTCGGTCACACATCCCACCCTGGGTCTCCAGTGCTGTCCCTACATAATAAATATTTTATAGTTCTGTATCTAATTTTTCTTTATCTGTCTACATTATGAAACTATGAAGACAGCTATCTTTGATAACATCACTATTAGACAGTCTATTAAATTACTATACATTGAATAACTTGAGTAAAGTTTTAGGTAGCTCTATTTTCTTAATATTCCTACAGGCTTACCTAAATTGGAAGTTTGAAAGATTAATGTCAGTGTTGATAAGTATTAACAGCCAATTTCTTGAGTTCCAAATCTTACTCTGAAGGACTGTAAAGAAGTTCATGTCAAATCTTCAAATGCATTGAACAATACCAAAATGGTATTATGTAAAATGGCATTTAGCATTTCAAATTATTGTCTGCTATAATTCATTAAAAAACTAGTCAATAAACAACTGTATATAATGTTAATATAAACATCTCACCTCCACCACCAAAGTCAATGGTCTCCTGCTGCCAAATGATCATATCAATTGCAACGTAATTGATATCATTGCACTTGAAGTGCAAGGGAGGATTAAGCTTAAAGTTTACTTGATTTGAATATGAAGAGCTTTCAGTACAGTTGCACTCCTGTATGCATCGAAAAGAAGTGTGAATTATTCTTCTGTGAAAATAATTTAATGAGTGTTTCATAACATGAGGCAGTATGTTACTTTCTAATATAACAGTATTCTAGAATATATCTGAATTTATATAAGAATCTCTAACTTTGGATGCTTTCCACAAACCAGTGAAAGAATTAAGAATTGCTTTGTAGATCAAAAATAGATTATTGCTGCACTAGGGTATAAACAAAATGAGCATAAATGATCAAAAGATTGTATTTTTTTAAATTAGAAAAACACAACTCATTTTTATTTTCAGACATTGCTTTACAATTTCTAATTTGTCAATTTTGTTGATTTTTTTAAAAGATGAAAACTGCCTTGCTACTGATGTATAAAATATGAAGAAAGGTCTAGTTTGAAGTTCTTGCATCATATTAGGCATTTATTACACATTTCAGATAGTTTATAATTAGTCTTACCTGCATTCTCACAGCCCTGCGATGATTATACCTGTCATTATTTACAGCTATCTGCCATTGATTACAGTTACTTGGGACATGGATAACTCTAGACAAAACATTTTTTTATGCATTCATGGTATCTTCATGAAAACACAGCATCTTGACATTGTATGTGCTTAATAATGATCAAAAATGTCGTGCTTCTTAACTATGTTTGACAGTAGTTATGGGATCTTTTCCTTTAGGTTCTAACTTTTCTACCCCCAAACCAAACTCATTGCCATTGAGTCGCTTCTGACTCATAACACTTCTATATGCAAACTCCTAAATTCACTCTTCATTTCGGTGTCCTTCCTTGTCTGTCCTTCTCTGATGAAGACATTTGACCATGTACTGTGCAGTAGGGATTCTCAACGGTTCAATCATGTGGAAGAGTTACAGGTATGTCACAAGATACTGGTCCCTTCATCTTTGGGATATGTAGGTGGAACATGGGACTGTCAAAGACCCTTTGGTCAGTCAGTTCTAAATTACTTTTGTTCTGGCTTCTCTGAGGGCAGTTAGGATAAAAGAGAGGCATGCTCCCCTATTTTACAGTGAAGAACATCTGTCAATCAGGGAAGATGCTTGTGGAATCACTGGAGGAATTCTATTCAGCTTGCCCACATAGCTTCTCCTCAGTCCAAAGTTAATTATGAACCAGGGAATTGGCATTTTGTGGGGAGCAGAGAATGGGAAGAGAGTGTGTATGGATGAATCTTTTCTTCTCATATATTAAGAGGCTTGGCAGGCTGGGTTTCTGGAGTAGAGGGAAGCCTTTACCCTTGTGAGTTGGAGGTAAGTCCCAATCACATTCTCATAATTACTATTATTCGCCACTATACCCTCCCATCATAGTGCTACCTTAAAGTTACTTCGTAAAAGCACATGGCTGATTGCTATGTAGCCGGCAGCGTTAACTATAGAAGCAGACATCCTTTGGCTCGCTCTTCCAGCTGTGTCACCCAACCCCCGTTGTACCTTCTCCTAATGCAGCTATTAGGTTTCCTTACCTGTGATCTCAGGGACCTTAATGTGGAAACCACCCACCTTGTGACACATGCACCTACTGACTATGTATGTCTTATGGCTATGTATAAATGTCCCAAAATAGTAAAGGTGCACTCGCATTTCTCCCCATTACACGTGGTCCATCAAGAGGAGCTGAGGTGAGCATGCTACCATAAAATGTGTCTGACTCCTTTATTTTACTCTGCCTCCTACCTTTCTTACTCTCTATTACTTGCCTATAATCTTTATGCAGTATCGTTGTACATTTGCGCCTTCTGGCTCTTCAATTGTTGGAGGCTGGTTTCCTCTGACAGCATTTTAGTGTGCTCCTGACAGGTGATGATACATTGCATGTCTAGGTTTTATTAGGGGTTTTTTGGGTATATTTTATCTTTGAGTAAAGCATTGGTGGTTCAGTGGTAGAATTCTAATTTTCTGTGCTGGAGACTCAGGTTTGATTCTCAGCCAACACACTTCATGTGCAGTTCTCACTCTTCTTCTGTGAAGGCTTGAATGTTTATATGATGTTGAAGAGTTTGGGTGGAGCATAAAGACAAAATAGACAGGGAATAGAGACCTGGCAACAGACTGCTGAAAAGACAGCCAAAGAAAATTCTGTGAATCACAGTTGTATATGCTGCAAAAGATCATGGGGATGGCATGAAAGTGTTTTGTTGTTGTTGTTGTTATTCATACAGTCAGCATAAGTGAAGGGCCTACTCAATGGCAGTTAATACAAGCAACAGCAGTATTTCATCTTTACTTACCTGAAGCATTATGAAAAGATATCAAGTAATGTTTCACACATGAGTTAGGTATGCATAGTACATATCCCACCAGTAAGATCCCTTTAAGGAATCTAGTTATCAATTTAATTTATAGCTGTAGCCCCAAGAGCTGCTGCTGACATGAAAGATCAATAGATATCATTAATCTCTCCTCTAAAACAAGACATACAAACTGTAATTAATTTTATGTAGTATTTGTTCACAATAGTCAAGAATGCATTCGTTTTAAAAGAAAGCCTATATTTGCTAATGTAATGATTTAAACATGTAAACCACCATCAACAATAGGACAACAATAAGAAAACAAACTTTAATTAAATGTCCTGTTTGGGAAACAATCAGTTAACCTTTTTTATATCATTTGAAAATTATTTTATGTTTATAAAAGCCAATTTTAGAAAACCCTAGAAGCACAGTACTGTAAATAAAAGAACATAAAAATTTCCCATGATTCCATCTTGATAGCCCTAACAATGTTTTCATTAATAGCTTCTGATTTAGATATACAAAATTATATCATAATTTGTACAACAATACAATATACTTTCTTGTTAAGGCTGTATATTTATTCTTTTAAATTGAAGAATATGTATTGAATTATCAGATCCAACGATATACCTGGAGAGAGTTTTATTGAGCCCTTTCATGAATCGCGTATCTATTGTCTTTATACTGGACTGCAGAGTTTGTTGGCAAGCACACAATGCATTAGATGATGCGCAGAGTCAGGAAAGCAGGCAGTTCTGCAAGCAGAATCATCTTGAAAGTGATTCATTTTGGCTCCATGTTATTTTTGTTAAAACATGTTATGTAAAATATATTCAGTTACAGCCAAGGATATTTTCAAGAGAAGCCAGTTGGATATCGTGTGACTAAATACAAACTACTCAACCTTTTTACGTGCTACACAAAGGAAGATAAATAAAGAATCAGAGACAGATGCTCGGTATAGGACTTAAATCCAACAAACTGGGATGCAAATGATCAGCAATAGTCACTTTAAAAAGAAGAATAACTTCTAGTATACCTACTGTTAACTTATTGATTATGCCATTATCCAATATTTCACAGATAAACCAACCCGACTGCCATTGAATCAACGTTGATGGATAGCAACCTGCCCTGGGTTTCTGAGACTGTAACTGTGGATGGGCATAGGAAGCGCAGTATTTATCCCACAGAGGCGCTGGTGGTTTCAAACTGCTCACCATGCAGATCGCAGCCAAAACATAAACCCTTACACCGCCATGGCTCCACTAATACAAGACACTCAAAAGACTCTACTATCTATTTTGCCAAAATTAGCAAATTATTCTTGGCAGTAATGAATGCTGAGGTGAGAGGCAAGAGTAATACTGGTTGTGAAGGTCAAGATTATATCTAGACTTAGCTAGTCCATGAATATCAGGTGTTTGGCAGTTATGTAATGATGTAATTTGGCAGGTATGTAATGTGATATGATGTGATCATGCACCATTATAATGCTCATTATCACATTAATGTCCTGGTCTTTTGAACCTAACCAGGGAGATAAGTGAGCAGAGTTGCTTTCAGCAATGATGGTTATACATCTAGAGTGTATAGCTATATTTATCGTTCTTTATATTTGATCCTGCCTTATGCAGCAAACCTTCAGTTGTCCGTTTGTCATACTGCAGTGGCTTGCCTGTTGCTGTGCAGCTGAAGACTTCATCACTGAGATTTCAGTTACCCAAAGGTTCACCCTGGTGAATAATTTCAACTGAGATTTCACACTAAGGAATAAAAAGAACTATGAAGAAGGAATAAGTTGTCAACTTTCTGAGCCACTGAAAATCTTATAAATAGCTGTACAACATTGCTAGATACAGTGATGAACACCTCAGACTGGAAGGTGCTCAAAATACTGCTGGGGCAGAGCTGCCTCTTCAACATGGAGTTGGCCATCACAATATGGATGGAGTCAAGTTCTCAGGACCTGGATTTGTCGATGGGATTCAACTCAAAGTAAGAAGAAACAGATGGAAGCGTCCGTTATTAATAGGATCATGGAATGTACAAAAGATGAATCTAGAAAAAGTGGATGGTTTCCAGAATAAAATGGATGAATAAATATCAATACCCAAGGCTTTAGTGAGTTAAAATGTACTGGTATTGACCATTTTAAATCAGGCAACCATATGGTTCTCTATGCCAGGAATTTCAAGTCTAAGAGGAATGATATATTCATTGTCAAAAGGGACATCTCAAGATCTATCTTGAAGTACAGTGCTGTCTGTGATAGGATAATATCTGTGATGCTACCAAGATTCCCAGTTAATGCAACTATTATACAACTTTGTGTACCAACCACCAAAGCTAGTGGTGAAGACACTGGTTTACCAACACATTCCATCTGAAATTGAAACATGTAATCAACATGTACTGATAATAATTGGTTATTAGAATGTAAAAGTTGGCAATGAAGAAGAATCAGTAGTTGGAAATATGGATTGGTGATAGATGGAGCTAGAGATACCCTGATAAAAATTTTAAGACCAATGTCTTTTTTATTTCAAATACTTTATTTCAACAACATAATTGGTACCTGTACACATGCATATTGCCAGATGGGATATGTAGGAATCATATCGACTACATCCTCAGGAGAAGATGATAGAGAAGTTCAATATCAGCAGCCAAAATGAGGCCAGAAACCAAGTGGGGAACAGATTACTAATTGCTCATGTGTAAATTCAGTTGCCGTTGAAGAAAATTAAAATAAGTCCACAAAATATGACCTTGAGTACACTGCACTTGAATTTCAACATCTCAAGAACACGTCTTCCACCTTTAACACCAATTATAGAAGACCCGTGGGATGACATTGAGAACATCAGACATAAAGAAAGCAAAAGGCCATTAAAAGGACAAGAAATAAAGAAAAGATCAAAATGGAGTCAGAAGATATTTTAAAACTAGCATATAACTAGAGTCCCCAAAGTGAATGGAAGAAATTCACTGAGCAGCAAATTTCAAAAGAAGCTTGAGAAAACAAAGCAAAGTGTTTTAGTGAATATGGAAGACCAGAAGTTAGAAAGCCAACAGTGAAGATGCTCAGCATATCTCCAGCTGAAAGAATTGAAGAAAAAATTCAAGCTTCAAGTAGTAATGTTGATGGTTTATGTGGGCACAATATTGGATGGTGCAGCTAACATCACACGGAAATGTAAGAATTGTTCAACATTCAACCATGTCAAGAGGTGGCATATGATCAAGTGCAAATGGTATTGAAGGAAGAAGACTATACTGCATTGAAAGCATTAGCAAAACACAAGGCTACAGTCATTGACAGAATGCCAATTGAAATGTTTCAATAAATTGATGAAACTTTGGAAACACTTATTAGTGTATGGCAGGGTACTTGGAAATCTGAATAATTGACTGAAAAAGATGCATATTTATGGCCATCCAAAGGAAGGATAACCAACAGAATATGGAAATTATTGAAAAAAATTAATTTATATCATAGGAAAGTAAAATTATGTTAAAGAAAATTTATCAGGAAGCTGCTAGAAATTAAACTGGACCTAGAGGAGGACATGGCAGGAAGGATATCACAAGCAGAAAATACCAAAAAGATGTCTCTCTCTTTCTCTCTCTCACCCACACACATGTGCTTGCACACACACACACACACACACACACACACACACACACACACTGTGTAAGTGTCTCTGTCTCGCTGTTTATTGAGCATGCAAAAGAAACGGACCCTAAACTATGGATATCATTGCAAACAATAGGAATTCCAGAACATTCCATTGTATTGATGCAGAACTTTTACATAGTCCAAGAGGCAATTGTTCTAATGGAGCATGCAAATACTGCTTGCTTTTAAATCAGCAAAGGTGTGTATTGGGGTTGTGTCCTTTCACCCTGCTTTTCCAACCTGTATGCTCAGCAGAATCCTAGATACTGGAATGTTTAAAGAAGAACGTGGTGTCAGTGTTGGCGCAAGATATTCACAATCAGCAATATGCAAATGATACAGACTTGTTTGCTGAAACCCAGGAGGATTTGAAACATTAGTTGAGGAAAATTAAAGAACTGTAGCCTTCAGTAGGATTGAAACCCAATGTAAAGAAAATAAGAAATCCTCATTCCTGGGCAATAGTCATGATAGTTGGAGTAAAAGTGAAGTTATCAAAAATTTCACTTGAGATGGATCTACAATCAACACTCATGAAAGCAGCAGTCCAGAAATCAAACGATGTATTTCATTGAGCAAATCTGCTGTATGAGATGTCTTTAAATTGGTAATAAGCGAAGATATCACTTTGAGGACTAAGGTGCACCTGATTCAAGACACGGTATTGGCAATCAACTCATACATGTGAAAACTAGACAATAAATAAGGAAGACCAAAGAAGAATTGATGCATTTGAATTATGATGTTGGCAAAGAATATTGAAGATACTATGGGTTGTCAAAAGAATACAAACAAACCTATTTTGAAAAAAATAATGCTAGAATGCTCTTTAGAATCAAGGATGGTCCTTGGTCTCATGCACTGTAGACATATTGTCTGGAGAGACCTATCCCTGGAAGAAGACATCAAGCTTGGCCAAGTAGTAGGTTAGCCAAAAAGGAGGAAGACTACCAAGGAGATGGATTGACAAAGTGGCTGCAATGATGGGCTCAAACGTATCAACAATTGTGAGGATGGTGCATTTGTTGATTCATTGACAGCTGGTTGAGACATTGGTGATTTGAACTGTGAGAGAGGTGTGGCCATATGCTTCCATAAAGATTGACAGCCTTAGAAACCCTATACACATTCTACTGTGTCCTACAGGGTCACTGTGAGTTGGAATCAACTTTACAACAGGTGGCTTGATTTTTGGTGCAACCTAACAAAATTTGTTAATATTGAAAGAAATAATGCTATTGCTCTAATTTTGTTACCATAAGCTTTATATTAATTGACTCAGTACTACTATTTCTATAAAGCATAAATACATATATGTTTTTTCTTTCCTTAATGTTGTATAGACCTCTTCTTAAGTCAGAGTCAAGACAAAAATAATTGGAACAGCCAGACACTTGGATTTTGTCATAAATGTGTATGAGAAATAGCACAGGACAGAGATGTTGTTCTTAATCCTGCCGCACTACTTGTAACTGTCTGGCATTGGCTGGTGACTTTCCTCATCTCTAAAATAAAATAAATTTTTCCTAAGATTAAAAGGTTGTTTTAAAAACGGAAAATTATAATCGTATTCCATAGTGGTTGCATAATAAAATATATTTATTACTATTCTGTGGCCCAACACTAAGTCCAGTTTTAACAAACTAGCACTGGACCACGTATTTTGTAAATGTGTCAGTGAAGATGTTCAAACTGAAAAAACGAAGTCTAATATCCATTCTATTATTTGAAATATCATTTTAAATTTTTATCTGAAATAACTCATGTATCTAAATAATTTTATCAACTCTACGTCAGCTGCTTAATATGAATCAAGCTAAGCAATCTAGCCTGTGGTTCACCATAAGGAGAAATACTACTAACAAATTAGGAAGAAAATGTTTAGCTCAAAGCTCCATTTTGTATCATTTGTCAATTGATATAAAAATGTGTTTATCCTCATAATCTGGCTTTATTGAAACTCCTGAGCTTTACTGACTTCTACTTCTTATCCCGGTTCCTGATTTAGGAGCTACTCCTCACTTTCTAATGTAGACGCAACTCTTCACTTTGCATAGAGTACTCCTCCTCCTTTAATTAATAAGCTTCCCATCATTTTATTCGAAGTTAAATATGAACTCATGACACTTTATTTGTCCTTTGCAATCTTGGAATAAATATTGATAGAAAGGGCTAGCTCTGGGGTGAGGGTAGATTCATATTTAATATGCCAAAATGCCTGCCTTCAAGGAGATCACATTGAATTTCTACGACTAGTGTCAGGCTTACAGGCTTATTGGTTTGCGTGTATGTGCGCTTCTGGGTCTGTGTTTGGGACAACTTAATTGTTATGAACAAGTGCCACAACCCCTAAAACACCGTGGATTCCCTCCTGCTCCACCAATCTGCAGCAAACGTTCTAGGAATGTGTGGTGAAGGGATGCGGGACTGAGGGAAAGACGGCAAGTCTTTCTCAGCGACCTCTTTCCTTTACAGGGGCTCCAGAGAAGGGCGAGCAACATAAGACTGGGAAAGTAATCTTTTGGGTGTAATGAGGATTCTGTGGATCTGAGAGAGAGATACTATATCAGCATTAAATTCACGCACAATGTCAATCAGCTTCACAGAGAGACCATGTGAGGTAGATAGATGACAAACGATGAATCAAGCCATGGCTATAGGGCAAGATGAGCATGCTGATTTCAAGTCAGGTTGACAGATAGATAAAAAGGTAAAGCAATGTGCTCCATGAAGCACTACGGTATTTTTTCCTATTGCTATAAGGTGATAGCAGCAAAATACATGAAAATCAATAATATTTGAAAAAATGGGGGAGAAAATATAACTATTCCTTACAGAATAATTCCAGATACTATATGTGACTACTCTTCCTTCTAGGAGTATCAGAAAGATTTACTGACTCATTTTCAACGAATATAGTGTGGAACAGGAAAAACTATATTTTACAGTTGCAAATCCACCTTAACCAAATTATGAAGGTTAACATCACCATTGCTGGCATGGGGATTACGCGGATTCCCTGATATGATGCCAGGAGAAAGGCATTTAACATCTAACAGTCTTTCAAAAAATTCTATAGTCACAGTCTAATTGGTTTCACCAAGTTGAGAGACAGGCAATCTACAAAATATCTGAGCAGTACTCTTGGATACTATGAAGGTCAGAATTAAATAAACAAAAATGAAGTAGCTAAAGCAAGACAGAGAAAAACCAAGAAGACATGACAATAAAATTCATTGAGATATACAAATTACACACTGCAACATAAAGCAAAACAAAACAAAATCCATGAATGGAACACTGGTACATTATAAATGAAATCTATATTTTAGTTACTGGCAGTCCCTCGGTGGCATGAGCTCAGTTGCTAACCATAAGGTCCATGGTTTGAATCCACCCAGAGCTACCTTGGAAAGAAGATTATGTATTAAAATATCAGCCATTGAAAAAAATCTATGGAACACAAGCCTACTGTGACCTACCTGGGGTCCCCAAGAGTTACAATCAACTGGAAGGCAACTGGATTTTTTGTTGTTTGTTTATTTAGGGTAAATGACGTGTGCTGGTTTCTTAGCTATCACACATGTACCATAGTAATGTAAGAAAAAAAATAAGGAAAAAATAAAAGCAGATGGGGCATAACAGTGCACTCTCTGTCAAGCTTTTACACTTCTTTTGCAGCTAAATAGAATTCTATAATAAAAAAGCTTATTAAAAAACATGGGTAGGTTTCCTGGCATCATCCTATAAAGGAGATAAATGGGTCTTCCCCCTCAACTGATGAATTTAATATTATGTGTTTCAGTATACTACGGTCATTATTTTTATGATTTTTAAAATTTTCCAATCTTTTGCCACTTGAAGCACTTTCTAGTGGGCTCTGAAATACTTTTGCCATGATTTCAGCACTCTTCTTAGTTTCCTTGCTTTCTGATATAATAAGATGTTCCACACACATATTATGTAATTCCTTCCCTAAATTTGAAATGAGTAATTTCTCCAAAAGGTCTGATTTTTTTTTGTGTGTGTGGACAATGGTTTTGTTTTAACTTAGCCTCTTTGATCAAAAAACTGTATGCCTCTTTTCAAGAATTTTAGCAAGTGATTCCTTTGTTTTATTCAACAATATGCACACAACATTCTTAGAATAGCAGTGCCAACCTTCACATCAATAATATGATTAGTCAAGACAGCTTATATTTTTTGTTTTCTTTTGCAATTAATCTAATCTTTATAAGCTCTTTGACTGGAGAGGATAAGCCAAAATAAAACAATTCGAAATTTAGCAATTCTTAGAAGCTTTGGAATATTTATTTTCTTACTAGACACATATAAATACTTCTTTTTCAGATGGTTATTAATGTAGGTTTGCTTGATGTGTGCTGTGAAAAATAGTACTGTTTACCTTCAAGCCTTTAAGACCTCAGATGCTATACCTTTTGATAGCCGGGCACCATCAGCTTTCTTCGCCACATTTGCTTATGCACTCATTTGCCTTCAGTGATCGGATCATGGAGGTGAGCACACAATGATATGATGTTTTGTTCTTTGATGCCTGATAACTGATCCCTTCTGCACCTCATGATCGCACAGGCTGGTGTGCTTCTTCCATGTGGGCTTTGTTGCTTCTGAGCTAGATGGCCGCTTTTTTACCTTCAAGCTTTTAAGACCCCAGATGCTATATCTTTTGATAGCCTGACACCATAGCGGCCATCTAGCTCAGAAGCAACAAAGCCCACATGGAAGAAGCACACCAGCCTGTGCGATCACAAGGTGTCCAAGGGATCAGGTATAAGGCATCAACAGAACAAAAAAACTTACCATAGTGAATGAGGTGGGGAGTGCAGAGTGGAGACCCAAAGCCCATTTGTAGGCCACTGGAGATCCCCTTGCAGAGGGGTCTCGGTCAGGGTGCGATGTAGCAACAATTTAAAATACAACTTTCCTCTAGTTCCTAAATGCTTCCTCCCTTCCCCCCTCCCCCCTCACCCCACTATCATGATCTGAATTCTACCTTGCAAGTCTGGCTAGACCAGAGGATGTACACTAGTACAGATAGGAACTGGAAACACAGGAAATTCAGGGCTGATGATCCCTTCAGGACCAGTGTTGTGAGTGGCGATACTGGGAGGGTAGAGGGAGGGTGGGTAGGAAAGGGGGAACCAATTACAAGGATCTGCATGTGACCTCCTCTCTGGGGGACAGACAACAGAAAAGTGGGTAAAGGGAGACGTCGGACAGGGCAAGATATGACAAATACTAATTTATAAATTATCAAGGGCTCGTGAGGGGGGTGGGACCGGGGAAGGAGGGGAAAAATTGAGGACCTGATGCCAGGGGCTTAAGTAGAGAGCAAATGTTTTGAGAATGATGAGGGCAATGAATGTAGAAATGTGATTACACAATTGATGTATGTATGGATTGTGATAAGAGTTGTATGAGCCCCTAATAGAATGATTTTAAAAAATGAGAAATTGGGAAAAAAGAAAAACAGTACTGTAATGCATAGCTTTGTTTTCTTAATGGTTTGTTTTGGGGAGAGGATCCTTAAAGTATGAATGTAGAGTTATATGGCAATTTCACTGTGACTTCTTTTATTCACACCATTCTTCCCACCTAAATTATTTCTGTAGCTTTTAACTTCCTCTCATTGCATTCAGCCTTGTTTTTTACTATGTATATTTATCCTAAGTTAATGGATTTAAAATATCAATATTCTAATTTTACCCCTTTACTTATAATCCCTCATTGCCTCTCTCTATATATGACAGCGAAGCAAAACTATTGAGTAAGTCAACATACTCCATCTCTTGCTTTGCCTTCCACTCTCATTCCCAAAATGTGCCCCTAGATAATCTGAATTGCAGTTATATCAGACTTTGTAGCTATCCCCAGATGGAGATAAGCCCTGTCATGTTTTGCATTTGATATATATTTTTTCTCTACCTGATAAATTCTACCATCACCATTCATTCCAAGGAGTTAATTGCAACTCCTGGCAGCAAAACGCTGCCAGATCTTTCTTCCATGGAATGACTAGTGGGTTGGAATTGCTGCCCTTTTGATTAGCAGTAGAGGACTTTAGCCAGGCCTCCTTTGATATATTCTACCTATTTGTAAAAATTGAATTCAAATTCTCTTTCTCTATAGAATCTCGAATTTCTTCTAAGTTAATTGTTCCACCCACTGCCATTGAATGAGTCTTACTCACTCTGAGGGTAAAGAAAAAAGTAGATCTGCAGCCTTTGGTTTTCGGAGACCATTAAAGGTCTGCGGAGCAGCCAATCTTTTCTTTCTTCCTTCGAGTGTCAAGTGGGTGTGAAGTAGTGATGTTGATGTTAACAATCCAGCTCATAATCCAGTACTCTACCAGGGCTACTTATAAACCTGCTATTAGGAACCCTGTTTTTCTTCTATGGCTCTCTGAATCTCCTTAATCACATATTTGGGGCAACACTTTATTAATAAACCCTGTGTCAGGATTGTGCCAAAATTTGCACACTTCTGTTAGAAAATGGGATAACATATCCAAGGTAATGCACCTGGAAGCGAGAAGCCTATAATTTGAATCCAGTCATTACCATTAGAAAAGCCTGAGATCTTTCAGGAATAGAACACAGTACCCTTCTAAATCTTGTGGATTCTTCCAGCTTACTTTTCAGATCTCAAACCACAAGTTCTACTTTCAACCCATTAACAGATTTTAATGAAAATTGACTGACCACTGAGATCAGAAAATCCTGAGGAACATGACTAACTCTTGGCTTTATCATTTACTAATAACAAGACTTTGAGCCATGTCCTTACCTCATCAGAATAATGACACCTAAGGATATTTATAGATCAAGAGATAGATGTAAAGCCATAACACAATACCTGGCCCATTGGTATGAATGAGTTCCAATGCCCTCCAACCATAGCAGGGATTTTGTGTCATTCACTTTCACATCTCAAGCACTTCCACTCTAAACACATATGGTAAGTGCTCAAAATATAACAGTATAAATATTTGTGCGTGAATATTTTGATGAAACCCTGACAACCAGTTAATTTCTTCATCGTTTGCCTGTTTCTTTTTCCATTGAAAGACATCACCCTCCTTCTGGTTACTTAACCCCCAAACCAAACTCACCATCATCCAGGGTCCCTGGAGGACAGGGTAGAATTGCCCCCTGTGAGTTTAGGAGATTGTGGGTGCTAAAGCAAGGAGAAAGACCGGTCTTTCTCCCATGGAGAAGCTGGTGGTTTTGAACGGCCGACCTTGAAGATCTCAGCCATGCCACCAGAGTTCCTTTCTGATTATGAAAGCCTATCTTTAAAGCAATTCACTCAGATTATCTTTGCTCTAACTCTTAACTACATGTCTTCTGGCTGTTATGAGGGCTTGCGAAGTCAGCTCTGACTCACAGTGACCGATTACAACAGAATAAAACACTGCCTGGCCCTGCGTCATATTTACAACTGTTAGGTTTGAACCCATTACTGCAGCCACTATGTCAACCCGTCTAGTCAAGGGTCTTCTTTTTAACTGACCTTCTACTTTACCAAACATGATGCCCTTCTCCAAGGACCTGTTGCTCCTAATAACATGCCCAAAGCAGGTGAAACAAGCCTCCCCATCCTTGCTTTCAAGGAAATTATTAAAGAGTTTGGGTTAAAGGCAACTACTTACTTAGAATAACTAAAAAAACAATACAATAAAAATGCACATCTTTGGTTTTCTAAACTCGCAATAGACTTTGAAGTGTTTATATTGGTGTGATAGGCTATTTTACCGCTTCTTTAACAATTGTTCCAAAAAAGAAGCTCAAGTGAGGTCGTCTTTCATATGCAAACTCACACTTAAGGTAATAGGAGGCATATGACAAGTCACAGTTAGCGAAGGTTTCAGAGAATTAGACACTTAGAACTAAAAGTGCAGGTGTTGACTCTACCTTTACCAGCCACATTCTATTTCTCACCATTCTGTCTTCAGCATTGCCGATTGTCATTTTTGTTATTTAGGGAGTTGTACAATGTGGCCTGGCCTTCTTTCCTTCCAAAATGCTCTCCTTTTTGTTGTGACTCAGAGAACATTATTATAGGGAGAGAGCATTATTATAGGGGCGGAGAATGTGTACGTGTGCAGCATATGGGTGTGTATATCTATCTATAGATTGTAGGTTCATAGAAAAGTAGGTCTGAGTTGATTGAAAAAGTCAACTAAAAAAACAAATGACTATTTTGAAAAAACACACAAAACATTTGTGCCTGATGCTTAGTAAGCACAGTGTGTATATCTATCTATAGATTGTAGGTTCATAGAAAAGTAGGTCTGAGTTGATTGAAAAAATCAACTAAAAAAACAAATGACTATTTTGAAAAAACACACAAAACATTTGTGCCTGATGCTTAGTAAGCACAGGAGTGAGTCATCGTGACAATTAAACCATTTGGATAAATGAGGTAAGAATGGTTGCCCAACCTGAGAATGTGAGCAATGTCTCTGAATTGTTCATGTAGAAATTGGTGAACTGGTGTATGTTTTCCTGTGTATATTTCCAATAGCCAATAAAAGACATTATTTTCAAAAATCTCAACTTTTACTGCATTCCTGTCTATGGTGGCATTACGTTACAAGATATGAAAATCCAATTTTCAAAATGTGATAGGACTAAGACAGTAATTGTCTTTACAAACCAAGTAGAGCTGTACCAGCTACCAAAACGGGTGATTATTTAATGAGTTGGTATGCTGAGAAAGTTCAAGTTCACTTAAATTCAACTTGTATGTTACATAGCTTATTTTGTTATCTTCTTCTGAAAAAAAAAACACAACAGGATGCTATTGTTTACAGCCTTGGTGTTCACTGACAGAAAAGGCAAACAAAAACATTTCAAACCCCATTTAACTTGCAAGACTTTAATAATAAAATCTTACAAACAAAAATGACATTTATAATTTGTATAATCCAATTACTCACAATTAGGTTGTTTTTGTCTTAACAGCCAGTGGTGAAATGTAACAGGAGAGTAGATTTTTTTGAAAACCTGTAATTTGAAAAGCAAAATTCAGATCTCTGAAAGTAGAAAAACCTCTAAGGCTTCTAAACATCACTTATAAGTTATAAAAGCAGGGAATCGTGGTCTTTAATGTAAGGAGGCTTCCAGGACTAAGTGTATGCTGTTTTAAAATGTCTTTATCTAAGGGCCCTTAGATAAATTCCCCATTAGTTAATCTTTTCTCTTTTCCAAACCATAATGTCACATAAACATAGGCAGTTGGTAATATATTTTTGTAAAATTTAATGAAAGACTTGCTCCTAGGCTCCTTAATATTAATTCTAATGACTACTTGGATGCTTGGTTGCAACTGGTATGTCTCAGAGTTCCAGGGTCCACATGATCTTTTAACAACTAGAGTGGCACTTAAAAGAATTCTGACGTTTTGATACATTTGGATGTTTCTCACGGTTTGGTGCAAGTTGGGGACTTCATAGTGTTAGATTAGGGGCCCATCAAACATACAGAGGGAATCAGAAACCTGTCATTCACTGCTGCCACACAGTTCCTGTCCCTAGGTGCTGAGCAGAACCCATGCAGCAACAAACAAGTGCAATGACAGTCCTAAACACAGTCCCCAGAGAGGAAGTAAGGGCATAGCCCAAAAGCTTTGTACGAGAATTTATTTTCATCTGCCAGTGGAAACAAGAATCAAATCCATAAATGATGGGCTTTAGAATTCTTGGAGATGACTTGAGGGTAGAGTATCCCAGAGCCCGACTTAGGCCCCCAAAGAGACGTGGGTGAACAAACATATCCCATTTTCCTGTCACACATCTGTGTCCACTGTCCCCAAGACGGTCCTTCTCACCTTCTGCATGGAACTCAACAATTGCCCCTCCTGCTCCTGATGTGGGCCATAGGATATTCTTAAAGGAAGGGCTGCAAAGAATAGCGTCCTTCATGACTTCCCTTGCTTTATTCAGCTCTTATTCCTCCTTCTGCATCATGACTTTTAGTGAATACACTAGAGACACCATTCCATTTTCATTTCCAATCTCTCCTTCATCCTGTTCATGACCCTAAACTTTGCCTGTTATTTAAATGAACCGTTTCTTCCCCTCTTCTCTTTCCAGGCTCTTTCAACTTCTCAGGTTCTTTCCCAAGCCTTAACTGCCCCCCTCTTTTGCCCCACCATTGTTTCCTCTTTAGCCTGGGCTCTTTGCTCCTCTTTGGGACTCTTCTCCCAACCAGAGCCCCAGCACCTCTTCCATTCCCATCTTCCGTACTCCAGATTCCCGGGCTGTTGGCTGGTGAGAAATCTTTGCTGCAGCGAGGCCCGGAGTACCCCGTGCGCAGCCCAGTGGTAGAGGAGGGCTAGGCTGCGAGAGAAGGCGAGCGGAGGGAGGCAGCCGTCCTCCCGGAGAGCCTGCAAGGATGCTGCAGGGGACCGGGGGCCTGGGGAGGCTCTAACCCCCTGAGCCCCGGATCTGGGTTTGCGGACCCGGTCCTCAGGCCAATTTTCTCTTTCTATTTTTTGCCAAGTGCCGCTGAGAAAGACGCAAAAGCGCACCTAAAGCCAAGAAAGGGGGGCCCGGAGGGTGTCCAGCCTGGGAGTCGGTCCCCCTGCGAACCAGGGACGAAGCCCAGAAGGAGAAGCCAGATCCTGGG
>NW_022111321.1:14851053-14851961 GCF_000313985.2 Echinops telfairi
CGCGCGAGCGAGTGAGCGAGCGAGGCGCAGACAGAGCGCATGTCTCAGCCCCGGAGCAGCCACCCGATGCTCCCCCACCATCTTCTGCATGTGTAACGCTGGCAGCCGGACCGATGGAGACTGCGGGAAAAATCTGGCAGCTCGCGATGGATTGCTAAGTGGGGAGCAGGCATCATTCCTAAGCCACCCACACCTCTTTCCTTTTTCTTTCTTTCTTTTTTTTCGTGGGGGGGGGGTGTCATTTTGGATGTTAGTGCCTTGGTCATCAATGCCTCTCTGAGCAGCCGTCAGCAAGAGTGCGAGCGACAGAGAGAGTGCGCGCCCGGGAGAGGAGAAAAGAAGATGAGGATTATTTGCAGACAGCTTGTTTTGTTGTTTTCCGGATTTTGGGGACTCGCCATGGGAGCCTTTCCGAGCAGCGTGCAAATAGGTAAGTTCTGCTCCCGCAGGGGGGGCGCGTGGCTGGCGGAAGCCCGTTGCCCAAAGTGAGTTCAGGGAGTTGCCGCCGAGCAGCTCCGGGAAACCCGCTCCCCGCCGCGGATCTCCGCTCCTCTCTGCGCTCAGGGAGGAAGACCCTGCCTCTCCCGGCAGCTTCCCTGGCAGTCCCCACAGGACGGCTGCCTTCCTACCCCGGCCCACCGCCCCCTTCCCATCTCTGCCCAAGTCGCTTAAGTGGGAGAAGTTAAGTGGGGCGGGGGGTGGGGGGGGACTCTTTGGGATTTTATTTTATTTTATATGCTGTTTCTTTCCATTCCACTCGCTAGGGCAGCAAGGGTCTATAGTTTGTGAGTAGGTTTAAAAAAACATCACTTCTCCATCTGGTGGACCCGGCAGCGTTGTCACTATTAGAGAGATGCTGTTTGGGCGGAAAAAAAAAAAAGAAAAGAAAAGCGTGCTCATGAAGCACA
>NW_022111321.1:14852061-14897656 GCF_000313985.2 Echinops telfairi
CTTTTTGCTATGGGTTAAGTGATTCCAAAGTTACATTTCCTTTCCCGAAACCTTCTCTGCTCTATCTTGGGCTTCCTCCTGAGGGTTTTCCCCAGTCTTCCATCTGGACTCTGCTGCTCGGGGACCTCTCCATCCTTGGCTTTTCTTGCTCTGCGCTCCTGTCTTTCAATGGGACGCAGCTCCTGGATTCCGTCCAGCCAAGCCTGGCTTCAACGCCGCATCCTTCCTCGTGGACAGTGCACAAAACGGAGCTAATTAGGCTGAGTCCGTGAGCGGCAGGGAAACAAAGTTCATTTCTCTTTACTGAGCTCTCTCTTAGCGGCCAGTCACCACACCTCTTCATTTCTGTATTTTCATGCAAATCCTCTTCTGGCATCTGCATGCCTGTTCTAGAGACATGCTGGCTGCTGTCGCGCGGTGCTGGGAATCATGGGGAGGGCAGGAGAGAGAAAGAACACACTCCGTGGTCTCAGAGGTCATTGTGAACATGACAAATTGGGACAGGAAAGAGCTGAGCTGTCTTAAAGACCAAAATACTAAGCATGTACCTTCGGGACAAAGAACGGTCTCCCCAGATGTGCGTGTGCTTTGTGAACAGCCCTGGGTTTGGGTGTAACGTGTAACAGAGGGAACACTGAACGTGCTTTTCCTGCTGTTTTTAATAGGTGGTCTCTTCATCCGAAACACAGATCAGGAATATACTGCTTTTCGATTAGCGATTTTTCTTCATAACACCAGCCCCAATGCGTCGGAAGCTCCTTTCAATTTGGTACCTCATGTGGACAACATTGAGACAGCCAACAGTTTTGCCGTAACAAATGCCTGTAAGTAAAACAGAGTAAGTTATGCATACATTGGAAGAGAATTAAGACGAGACAATCAGAGTTCACTTCGTTATGATTGGTGTTTAAATTTTTAAGGAAAGAAATCCAAGATTCCCCACTGATGCCTGATGCAGGAACAGATGAGAGTTCAAAAACAAGGTTTAGACTAAGGGCATAACCAGGTGGCTCTTTCCGTTTTATTATATAGATAATTCAAGTTTCTCTCTCCTTTAATAGTCCATTGTCATTCTACTATCTAAATATTAAGTGAATGAAAATATTCCTCGGTGGAGTTATTTTTAACCTCCCTTTCTGCAATACCCTTGGTTTCTCTTACTGTTTTTCATTTGAGTAAATGCGTGTCTTGCTTTCAAAGGAGACACATGCTCTTTTGCACTGTCGAAGGGCACAGAGGGCTTGCTAAAAGTGAGAAAGCAGGGCGGAGCGGTGGGGTGCGGGCTATGTATCTGAGTCGGTTGGTTGGCGCTGTAGATGATCTGGTGATGTCACTTGAGGCGGCCCTGCTCTTATATTCTGGGTTGTAAATGTCTCTTCCTATCACGTAATGCATCTACCCTATGGATAGAACTCCATGAATCTTTACCTTGGTGCCAAATCAGGTTAGTCTCTGATCCACCTGAATACACAAACCAGCCAGATGGATCTATTATCCCACACAATGGAACTAAATGTGTGACCTCACCCAGTGCTTTAAAGAAACACTTGTGTAGTGCTTCCTCTTAGAAATTGTGCAACCTGATGTACAAATATACATTAATTTAGCACAATCTGAAGCATGACCAGTCAATAGAACATTTGTATTGCATTTGTACTCTAGAAGGAAATGTAAGCTATCTCCTTAGTTTTGCTTGCTAATGTACCACTGCTCAAAATGTATATATTGAGATAATGGCAATAGATTATGTAAGACACTTAGGAGTCCTTTCTTTATAAAATGTGGCATATTTTCATTAGCAGTAGTAAAATGTTCAATCTGAATGGTAGAACATTTGTTTTATGTCCAATTAGGTATAGTTTAATTTTCTTTTCTTTTTTCTTTGCCAAAGACAGTGTACTAAAGAGGAAAAAGTGGAAACCAGAAACATGGAGTTTGGTGTTTGAAGGGTGTCTAATGAATTCAATTATTTTGAGCAATGTTATACTCACAGTAATATGAGTTGGAATCCACTGAACAGCAGTGGGTGTTGTTATTGTTTCTTTTCTTAAATTAATATTTGTTATTAGTTCATTAAAATGATGACATGAAAACTTCCTTTCAGATTTGGTTTCTCTTATAGGATTTTATCCTTGAACTTGGTTTAATAAGGAGTTTAAAGCATTTGATATTTTTTGAAATGATAAAATCATGCCATTTTGCAGGAACACAATAGTTTCTATGAGTACTAATCAAATGATTTGTTGTGGTTAGTTATGTAATCTGCAATGCAATAAAGTAGGAGAGAGATACTAAACAGAAATACATACAAGTTAGAGAGAGATCTGTGGGTAGTAAGTTTTGCAAAACCAATATTTTTTTTACTTTTGTGTTCTATGTTTTAAAATGGGTAACAACCTTTCAAATATTATAAAGTATTCCCTTTAATACATGAATATTGGGTTTTTTTAATAGTTTTTTTTTTTTCAGGAACCTCCTAGCATTCTGTCAACAGAAACTGTTAACTTTAAAAATAACCCATGATCTAATATATATGGGGATGGATTTTGTCAACAGTAAATTACTTTATAATATGAACTATCACTTGCAGTAAATTTTGAAAGATTTTCTTAAATATGATAGAAATGTGTTTCTGTCTTTATTTTATTTAGTTTACATTTAAGTTCTTGTGTATTCTAAAGTTGGTGCGTTTATTCACTACCTGGTAGATATTACACTATAAAGTGCTAATGCTTTCATCCTCCATATCATTTGTTAGCCCAGTTTGGGATACCTCTGGCTGGTGTTGTTTTCTTGGCGGGATGAAAGTAGGGTATAAAATCAAGTGTTGGTGGTAGGGTGCCTGTAAACAGCATGAACTGATAAGGATCTTGATACAGAATAAAAATAGAAAGATTGAAGTGTACACATCTCTAGCATGCTCATCTTTTACATATTAGGATTGAGAAAATGAACATTTTGTGAAGCTTAAATAATTTTTTAAATTCGAGTATGACACAATGTAAGTTACCTACTATTTTTTCATGATCGTACATCATCGATCTGATGTAGGTAACTTTAGGTATTTTTAAATGTTATTTGTATATGTAAAATGTTTTATGCTGAAGAAAAGAGAATTAGTTTGTTGTTGGACAAGTGGGTATGCTGAATGTCCTTTAAAAAAAAATCTAAGCAAAAATCTGGAAGCAATCAATTTTCAGAGCCAGAGAGCTTTGGTCAGGTGATTGGTGTTTGTTGAATTTACTGACCACACGTGACTTTCCAGCCTAAATAAAGGTGAGACGTAAGCAGGTAAGCAGGAGGGTAGAAGGCAACCTCTATGCCTCTGGGTAAAAAAAAGGGTAAAAATAGATCTTGAAACTGTATATTCTGGAGAATTAGGATGGAATTCATTTTGCAGAGTGATAGAATGGATTTATGGTATTTTTTTTCTTATTAGATTAAGCTGAAAGGTATAACATGTGGCTGATTAAGTTTCTTTCATTGTAATTTGCCTGTCATGGTTTCTGGTAAAACTGCAGGGCTAGACTGTGTGTCAGGTCCCTTTCGCAGGATATCTTAAATTACGGTATGGATTGTATCCTCAAAGACAAGAATGATAGGTTAAAGAATAAAGAGGTTTGCTTATGTTGTGGGACTGATTTAATGCCAGATCTCCCTAAGAATTAACCTAGTGCTCTGAGACTACTTTGGCAATCTAAGCCCTTCTATGTATAAAGTTGATACACTGTTTACTTCTGAACCTGGCTTCTGAACATAAACTTATTGCACAGTCTAACTTCCATGTTACTAAGGAAAACTAAGATTTTTAACTGTCTTCTTTCCCTTTTAGCAATATTTATATAAATATGAGAAATTTTATTTTATTAAAATAGCATACAATTGTCTTTCAGATTAAACCAAAATAGCTCTCCTTTCAAACAAATGCTATATAAATGGATATATTCTTGGAAAATATTTGGAGTAACTAGAAGAAGTAGTGTCTTCCTATATTTTTTGAAAATAGTTAATGAATCGAGAGTTTTAAAAAAATACTTTTATTGAGGGCTCTTACATCTCTTATCACAATCCATAAATTCATCCAGTGTGTCAAGCACATTTGCACATATGCCGCCATCATCATTTTCATAGCATTCTCTTCCCACTTGAACCCCTGATATCAGCTCCCCATTTCTTCTCCCTCCCTCCCCTGCCCACCTTCCCTCACAAACCCTTCATAAGTTATAGATTATTTTTTCCATATCTTCCATAGTCTTCTGCCGCCTCTCACCCACTTTTCCATTGTTTGTCCCCCTGGGAGGGGGTTCTAGATTGATCCTTGTGATCAATTCCCCCTTTCTCCCCACACCCTCCCCTAATCCTCCTGGTATCTCTACTCTCCTTATTGGCCTTGAGGGGTTTCTCTATCCAGGATTCCCTGTGTTTCAGGCTCTTATCTGTAGCAGTGTGCATGCTCTGGTCTAATCCAATTCGTAAGGTAGAATTGAGGTTATTATCATAGGGTGAAGGACACACCAAACAACTAGAGGAAAAGTGTGTGTTTCATCGGTCCTTCCCTGTGACCCCTCTGTGATAGGATGTCCAATTGTCTACAGATGGGCATTGGGTCTCCACTCCAGGTGCCACCCCCACCACCACCCCCCCATTCAACTTGGGTATGGTTTTATTCTGGGCCTTAGATGCCTGATACCTGATCCCATTAACACCTAGTGATCGATCACACAGCCTGGTGTTCTTCTTCCATGTGGGCTTTGTTGCTTCTGAACTAGATGGCCACTTGTTTATCTTTAAGCCTTTAAGACCCCAGATGCTATATCTTTTGATAGCTGGGCACCATCAGCTCTCTTCACCACGTTTGATTGTTAAGGCTTTAATTTAATTGGTAAGGCAAAGGAACAACAGAGAAGAAGACACCAAGATGTGGCAGAGCCAGGTGTGGTTGAGCCAATGAACATGGTTTACATTGGCTGTAACGTTGAGCTTGAAGGAAAGAAGCGATGAGTGAAGGCAGCGCTATCCCGATGCACACAGGATCTTGCCGTCTTTATGAGGAAGCCCTACTGAATGAAAAAGGGCCCTCAATGATGTACACATAATACCAACATGATCAAGTTCACATTTTATAATGAGCAGTCTAGTTTCAAGAGAGAGAATCAATTGGAAAGGGACAAAACGGGAAGAAAGAACAGTTAATTGAATCTTACAGGTATATGCTTTAGAATGATTAAAATGTGATCCAAAGTAGAAGCATTGAAAAGCGAGTGAACCACATATTTGCAAGAATATTAAGCAGGTAATCTTGCTTTGTGATTGATTGGTTGTTTGTGCGGAAGTGTTGGAAAGGAGAGTGGTTTTCAAAGTTTTAAGGCTTAGGAAAATGAATAGATAGTGGTAGCTCCAACTGTGCAAGGGATAGGAGAAGGGGCATATTTCAGTGGTTAAGCTGAGAGTGTCATGGAGATATATTGATTATAAGGCGTGTAACAGACATCTAAGTGGAGGTACAAAGTAGACAGTTCGATAGGTGTATCTGGATCTCTTGGATTCAATCTGAGTTGAAGACGGTTATTTGATGTTGGTTGGACGATGGGTTGGATGAAGTCACTCGGTCAGCACATGAAGAGTGAAAAGACTGCAGAGGATGAGACCTAGGAAGTGTCAATACATAAGAGGCGGCATGAGGAAAAACAAACGAGACTAATGGAAAATGGGTCAGAGAGTTCAGATGAAAATGAGGCAAAAATAATTTCACAGGAGCCAAGAGCTGGGGAGAATGTCAAGTAAATAATGATCAACCTTATCAAAGGCTCAGAGTTTAAAGAATAAATTGCAAGGATAATTGTAATACCTTTAAAATACGCCTTTCCTTATTAGTATAGTGTTCTTTGTATTTTAGCCGGGGTGGTGGGAGGAGGGGTACATTGAGGGACAGGGCAATGTTTATTTACCATACATATATTCTACTAATGCATAATATTTGGTGTGTATTGGCCTAGAATATTCTTATCTTTATTAAGAGTAGGGATTGACAAAAATCAGAACTGATTCCTTGGTTTTGTTTTAGGGAGAGAAAATCTCCTCTGGACTTTTGATCTGAATTTGTCCTGGTAATAGACAAATTAACTTTATACTTGTGAGCGTTGGTTTCTATTTTATGTGTTAACATGGGGAAATAACATCTATCAAATGTAATTTTTATAAATATTAGAAAAATGCCTGGAAAACATTCAACATATAGTTTGAACTAAATATGTGATTTATGACATTTCTGTGCCATATAACGCCTTTGTTCTGAGCTATTCTCATCATTTAAAGAATTATTTACATTTGTATTTTTAAAAGGTCATTTATCTGTTCTGAATAAATAGATATAAATTGCTGATATTTCATAGGAAGTTCTATGACCTCTCCTTACATTATTCATTTTAATTTATATACCCAAGTCTACACATGTATCTATAATTAAAATTATTTTCAAGTCTTCAAAACAAAAATTCACTGCCATTCATTCTGAGCCCTGGTGGTATGTAGGTCACGCGTTGGGTTGCTAACTGCGAGGCGAGCAGTTTAAAACCACCAGTTGCTCTGTGGAAGACAAATGAGGCTTTCTACACTCGAAAAGAATGACAGTCTCAGAAATACAGGGGCACACTTGCATTCTGCACTGTAGGTTGCAATGATTCTACGTCCTCCGCTAGGTGTTGTCATCAATTTTGTCCTATAGGCAACCCTATAGGACGGAGTAGATCTGTCCTGTGGGTTTACAAGACTGTCTATCTGTACAGGAGTCACAAGCCTCATCTTTCTCCCTTAGAGTGGCTGCTGGCTTCAAACTGTTGATCTCGTGGTTAGAAGCCCTCTAAGTCCTAAGAGAAGCGAACTTTCTAGGTCGATGGTGGCACCATCGGTTATGTATTAGGCTGCGATTTAAATCCTTTAGTAACACAGCAGAAAACAAAACCCAAACAAGAACATGCTGGTGTCTGTCCCTGTAAAGATTCACAGCCTCAGAAACCTTCTATAGGGTTGCTAATGAGTTGGAATTGATTCCGTGGTGGTGGTTTACAGGTTTATGGAGGGGATTGGTTCATAGATAAATTAGATCGATGAATTAGCCTAATGATTTGAAAATTGTGCTTGTTTATGTGTTCAAAGAGATAGTCTAAAGTTTTAAACAGCTTTTCAGAGAGTTGCACTCAACATTAAAGAAGGTCAAATATTGGAGCCCTAAGTATCACACTCCATAGATTCTGTCTCGTGTCAAAGCCAGGTATGTCAGAATAGAACTGAGCTCCCTAGGGTTTCAATGGCTGATTTTTCAGAAGTAGATTATCAGGCCTTTCTTCCAAGACACATCTGGGTGGATGTGAACCTCTAGTTTTTTAGCTAGTGGTCCAAGCTCTAGCTCATTAGTCATTTGCACATGAATGAGGCAAATGACCAGCACTTCATTCCTTAGCATCTTCATTTTAGAATGACAGGATTTTATCTTTAATACCAGAGTCCCACCTCCCCTCTCCTATAAAATCCATCTCCACTAGCTTCTTCCTGAATGTAGAGCAGACTTAGTGTGATCTAGCTAGAAAAATCGTTGACTCTCTAACTTAAAAACAACAACAAATCACTGGCATAGAGTTGATTCTGACTCCCTGCAGTGCAGAGTTCAACTGTTCCTCAGGGCTTCCAAAACTGCAGATCTTTATGGGAGAGTCAGCCTTGTCTTTCTCCTGCAGAACTGCTGCCATGTTTAAACTGCTGGGCTCATCTTTAAACTGTCATGATATTGTTTTATTTCTTGGTGTCAACAGTCCAAATATTCTGCATCAGCATCCTCTATTTATATTACTATTTATCTTTTCCTTCAATATCACCACTCCAGGAACACTGTGTTCATGAAGGTCATCAGTGACTTACACATTACTAAATCTAATTGTTCCTGACGCATTGTTGTGAGTAGTTGGCAGGATTTGACATCACTAACACCTTTTCTGAGAATACTAACAATAGCTGTGGCTTTTGTTCTTCGGGTGTACTTGTTATGTGTTGGGTTGCTACTCTCAAGGTCAGCAGTTCAAAACCACCAACAGCTCCATGGGAGAAAGATTGGGCTTTCTACTCCAGTAAACAGTTAACAGATTGAGAAATCCACAGAGGGGTCACTTTGAGTCAGCACTGACTCGATGGCAGTAATTTTGCTTTTGTTTTGTTCTACTGTGTATTAGTTTGGGAAACTCACAGGGGCTGTTATACCAGCCCTGTAGGGTACTTATGAGTCAGTATCAACTGTGGGTTTGGCTTATTGCAAGTTTATTGTAGTGGAGTGCTAACTAGAAACTAAGCTACTTTATTTTACTTTTTACTCAACTCCCAAAAGATACACCTTATTTGTAAAATTTTGAAAATTTACCTAAGATCACAAAGTATCCAGGGCATCAGATCATTTAACAAATATACAGTTATACAATTTTGCTTGTCATTCTTGATTCTACAATCTCTTGGGTATTGCAGTATCTATAAGATGCCCACCACTGGCAGTGGCATTATCTAGGCAACTATCAATAAAGATTAAGCTGTTTTCTGAAGAGTATCTCTTTATTTTAACAACTTTCATTTACCATAGCAAATATGAATAACATTTTATCTTGGACAGCAATTCTTCCAAGTGATGCATAATTCGGTATAGACATTTCGGAATTCTTAATGATGACGCCCACATTACTTTGCATTGCCAAATCCATGTCATCAATACCATCGTGTGTAAAAATGACTAAGTGACTCTTACCTGTTATGTAAACAGCATTGCACGCTTCATTAGGTCTCCAACGTGCCTTTTTTAAAAATTTGACTTCAGTATATCCACAGCTATTTGAAACATAGTTTCCCAAGTGCTTTACTTTAAGATTTGCTTAGCTCTCAGACATTTGATTTCAGCTTTAGATTCCAAATAAACGTACTTATGATTAAGAGACCATCACTCTGTGTTAAAGTCCCTCCAGCTCTCATATCCTTTCCATTTGCTTTCAACTTAATAATAACCACTCCTGTGGCCAACCTAAAAACATTACTTCAAAAATAATTGAGATTTAACGCTTCCGTTGAATAGCCCGGATAGTTCTCCAGATGCAATGAAAATTGAAAGCATCATAAGCTGGCATCAGTGTTTAATTGATTACTTTAGTTGGTCAAATGCTTGTTTCAGAATAAGCGATTGTTCATCATTGACTTTGGACGTGCTGCTGCGCTCTTCCCACTTTTCATGTTTTGCTTTAACCCTAACTTACACTGTGGACATCTCAAATAATGATAATCGCAGAGCACATTTCTGTAAGTCTTTTTAGACTTAGATAGAAAAAGACTATGGGAAACGTAAAATTGCATCTCTGTATTGAAATGTACATAGCTCACTATCCAACCCGAACTCATGTGCGTAGCTCATAGCGACCCGATAGGACTGAGTAAAGCCATCTCTGTTTCAGGGTTTCCCTCACTGGGAAGACTCGTGAGCACCTGGCAGTTTCCTCATCAACCTTTTCGGTTAGCTGGGTGCTGCCGTCAGGGTGCTCCTGGGCGCTTTCATGGCACTGTATCGAACTTCTTAGCGACTCTGGTTCTGAGTTAGAATTCACTGCGTGGCAGGGAGGATAGCTTAGATCAGGGCTGTCAAACTGGCGGCCTGCGGCCCCCGAGGTAATTTTTTGTGGCCCATGATGCTCTGAAATAAAATGTAAATAGAAAATATTGTTATGAAGAAAATAGCGTTTAGGGGAGATGGAGGCAATACCGTGTACACAATTCCCTCGTTAACCCTTTAACTACTGAAGACGAGCCTACACGTGGCCCAGGGCCTTTCCCCGGGGCCTGTGGACGTGTCTAAATGCGCTGCCTCCGTTCCGGCGACGTCTGGAAGCCATGTGTCTGCCACGCTCAGCGTCACGTCATGCAAACAGACCCCAACAGCGAGCAGGTTAGAAAGAGCACTCCGGGTTGTGCTGTTATGAATCATACTTAGCGGCAGCGCTAGTTAACATTTGTAGAGGGAAGCCATTATGATTGTGTATCATGTTTGTCAGCTGTCCAACTTTTTGTGTTTTTCATTAGTTACTTTGTTATATTTTCCGGTCCCAACGTCAGAGGTAAGTGAAAACTAGTAGGAGGAAAGCGCTGGAAAGTTTCGGGTAAAAAAGAATAACTTTAGTTTTATAAATACATTAAATAAAATAAATGTTAAATAAAAGCAATTATATAGTGTTTTAATTATCCTATCCATATAGCTGAATCCTCGCTTCAAAACATAAATTTAACAAAATTTGTAAATGTGCTGTGGCCTGCGTGAATCTTGCCTGTTGCACCAAATGGCCCGTGTTTGAATTGAGTTTGACACTACTGCTTTAGTGTATACTTATATTCTTTTAATGATTTACCTCACTTCTCATAAAAACCGGTAAATTATTTTTTGGCCTGTCTGTCTTTTGCTACTATGTAGTATTCCATTGTGTGAAGTCCACATTTATGTTATCTCCCCATTTTCATTACTACAAACAAAGCAGCAGTAAAACTCATGTGTTTGGCTGACTACCCCTGTTAGATCAACCCCGAGAGGTGAAATTACTATTGCAAATGATGTACAATATTAACTTTAAGAGATAACACCAGGGTATTCTCAAAATAAGTAAATAACCAACCCAGTTGCTGAAATTCCTCCCACCAGTCCTGTGGGACTCATAGTTTTCCTCTGACCTGCCATTATCCGTCTCTTTACTTGTACTGATGGGTGAAAATGGTATCTAATTGCTGTTTTCATTTGCGAATTTTTTATTTATCGTGAGGCAGAGTCTTTTCTTACATTTGTAAGCCCTCTGTACTTTGTTCTCTGTGAACCCTCCGGACTTTTGTTTTGCCGGTGTTTTCACCCTTGTCTGCAGTCATGTTGTACTGCAGTAGAGAAATCAACCCTTTGCTGCGTCAAACTGCAAATTATGTTTCCACTCTGCCTTTGGCTTTCCTTTTGATTTAGAATCCATTTTTTCATCAACACATTTTAAAATGTATGTAGTTAGATATGTGAGGCATTTTCTTTATTGCTCTGGGTTTCATTTTATGCCTAGGAAGGTATTCCATCCTTAAATCTATACGAAATATTATCCTCCATTTTTCTAGATTAAAAAAAATTAAAGTTCTATGTTTATTGCATTAACTCTTCTGGAATATATGTATTTAAACAGTTTTTTGACATATGATCTACATATAATACAATTTAATAGTTCAGTGGTAATATATTTCCTTATGTGTGTTGGAAATCTTTTTTTTCCTACACTTCTTTTTTAATAAACTTTTATTTTTGCAGGAGCTTTGAGCTACTGCATTTACGTAAAATTCCCACCCTTTCTCTCTTGCCTGGGTTTGAGTTTGGGCAGAACTTTTGTGATTTTACTCATCTCACCTTGTTCCATTTGCTCCTCTCCACACTTGCCCTTTCTGGATATATCTTTGCGGTCCCATTGCTAATTTTATATATCTTGCTTCTTTTGTTACTTCCTAGGTCTTTGCATCTCTTTTGTTGTTGTTTTCTTACACATTTTAATTTTCTGATTAACACTCACCATCAGGGCAAGTTCCTTTGGTTCTGTGTCTAAAGCATGTAACAAATAGGTTTTCTTCAGCTCTCCCCTGCCACCCTAGATCAAGTAAACTGTACTCCCATAATTACTCTCCTCCTCCGGTGCTCTACTTCTCTTCTTCCACTTCGCTTCCTACAACCAGAGTGAGCATATCTAATTTATGAAACTATCAATCAGATCACATATTTTCCTTACTCAAAATTCTCTCGTGGCATTTCGGTCTCTTCGACTGAAATGGTAACTCTTGACCATGATCCTGAATGATCTGACACCTGTCCTTCTCTCTGCCTTGCTCTCACTGGGCTCAAACCCATGCAGTTCACCTTTCTATTGCGTTCCATTAACACACATCATTTTTTTTCTTCCCTCTATTCCGCTTTATTTGCCATGACCTTTTCTTTTAATTCTCCAGTCCAGTTATTCGGTTGACTAGCTTTTACTGAAAAAATCTCCTCACCTCAGAGACAAGTTCCTGGCTACCCTCTTGAGAGTAATCCTTCTTAATCTAAAACCAGAGTCCCTCTATATATCTTCAATCCTATAATCATCACTGTATTTACCACCACATGTAATTATTATTCTCATATTGGTTTTCCTGTCATCTCGATGCCTCACTAGAGTAGAAACTCCAGTAATCTATGCCAGTGTCTCTCCTCTTTTATGATATTACTTCCTAAAAAGTAGGCAGCGCTTCATATCTTTGAGTGAGCAGTATGTGATGCTGTTTCACCTGACTTATTATTAGGACATCTTTATGACACCTAATAATTTTCATGTGTAATCTTAAACAATCTCAAGCAAGGCTATAAATATAATGAAATATAGACCTCACACAAATGTTATGTATTTTCTTTGTCTTAAGGATTTTTTCTGTCCAGTCTTTTCATTAGATTCCATGTACACAGTGAGCGCAGTAAGGAAGACTGTAATTGCTGGAGAGGAGAAAGTGGATTCATCCATGCAGTTCGCCATGAGATAGCACTGTGATCAATTTCAGTCTGGTAGAAGGGAATGTCTAGGTACTTACAACATTTGGTGTCTGCTGACAAAAGAACTTGAAACTGCTGACATACACTCGGCTTTCAAAATCGGAGAAAGACCGTTTGGGAAGCCCAGGTGAGCAAACTAGTAAGCACACTCAGGAGTATCCCATCTGCTCAGAGGTCGGCTGCCTCCTCAGCACTTCTCCACGTTCATGGAACCAGCCTCTGTGGCCTGACTGCAACCTTGCGGAAAACAGGGGTCCTAATCAAAGGAGTCATGCATTCCCTGTCAGATCCTGATTAGTTACATTGCCCAGTGTATACCTGTACATCTCCAGTAAACTCTCCAAAGGAATTTGATCACATCTATAACCCTTCATTCCATTCCCTTTTAAAATGAACTTATCTTTGTTTAATTACCTATTTTTTAACGACTTAAAATATTTTCTTATTGAGGGCTATGGGAGATGTAGTGAACCGGCACCCAGACCTAAATATTTATAACCAATGGAAAGAATTTTATTTCTGTTTTTCCTTTTGAAATGTGACATGCCTTTCTTTCTTATTGGACAATTATGAGTCAGAACTGAGGGGGGATGATGATGGGAGGACTCAGATATCAGAAGCAGCTCAGTTTCATATTTACCATTTAGTAGAAAACAATATTATTCCTCATTTTGAACATTTTTCATTTTTCTAATGTTCTAAAATGTATTTTTCAATTTACCCCTTAATTTAATTTAATTTTTTCTAAAATTTTATGTAATTATACATACCTTATAAGGTGGTATAGTGGTTACTCATTGGGCTCCTAACCACAAGATCAGAAGTTCTAAACCCCTCCATGAGAGAAAGATTGGGTTTTTACTCCCATAAAGAGTTACAGTCTTGGGAACTCACAGAAGGCAGTTTTACCCTGACCTCTAAGGTCGCAATGAGTCAGCATTGACGCGATGGCAGTGAGTTGGTTTTTACATGGTTATGTACATCAAGGTTAGGTACACAACGAAGTATCCCACTACCATTGTGTTCATTCTGACTCATAAGGATATATATAGGGTTTTTTTAGGCTATGAATCTCTACCAAAAAATATCAGAATGGTTAGTGGATTCAAACTGCTGACCTTGCATTTAGCAGTCCAATGTTTACTGGGCAGTGCACCGAGGCTCCTTGAAATGTGTAGTGTAAATCTCACTCACTACCATCGACTTGATTCTGACTCACAGTGACCCTATAGAACAGGGCAGAACTGTTGCTTCTGGGCGATCTGAGACTGTAACTCTGACTGAAATAGGAAGCCTTGGGCATCTTCTGGCAGGGCTGCGAGTGTGGCCCAACTGCTGACATGGCAGTTATCAGCCACATTCATCACCACCAGGGCTCCCTGCTAACAATATCTCAATACTGTCCCAGGCGATACAGGCGTTGGCTTTCTTTCAAATGTATAGTCACATTTCCTGTGTATTGTGTATGGCTACATATATATGTATGCATGGCCAACTGATATATGTGTGTGTGTGTATTTAGTGAAAAATTCCATTCTCTTTTCATTTCATTTCCACAAGTGTTTTGAACTCCATATATATTTGTACATGTGTGTTTATGTATGTGTATCTATCTATCAATCATCTATCATCTATCTTCATGACCAAATATATAAGTGTATTTGTGTGTAAGCCCCACAAACCACACTGTGACTGATCAGAAAGAGATTGCCAGGACTTTCTTATGGGGTACCTCTGGATGAGTTCAAGTTTCCAGTCTTTCAGTTAGCAGTCAAACTAGGTTGTTGGCACCACCTGTGGACCACATAAATAGTCTATTCCATTCGACTGAATTCCGGGATGGTGAGCATGATACCTTGACTGAACTTTTACCCCATCACACCATCACAGTGGTTGGAATATTAATGTTTTATATTCAATGCATTTTTTTCTGATTGATTTGAAAAGAAGGAAATAAGGGTGGAATAATTTCTTGGTTGTAAATCTACAAGACCGACTTTATTTTGCACCAATTGTACAGCCATGTAGGTACACGCACACATACAACGCATGGAATAGAATCATATGGAAAAGTTCTGATATCCACTGTGTGTGTCTCATGGCATTTACAGAAGTGAATTTCAGTCTCATTCACTAGTCCAAACACATTGCCTTTAATCATATTTTTGTAATGAAGGTGTAAGCTGTAGTCAAGAAGTCACAGATTGTTTGGTAGTACCCCTAGGAATTGGAAAAGAAACATTTGTGTGCATTTGTTCTGAGCCAGTTCACGGCCACCTCTGAGAGCAGTGGAGTTTCTTGTAGCAAATCTGTACCTGGTGTGTCCATGCGCACCCAAATTCCACAATGCCAGTCCCATGGGAAGTGGGTTGAGAGGATGCTGCAGGTGCAGTCCCCACAGGGTGCTCAAGTGGCCAGTTGCACCTGTCTTGCCTGAGTGAGGGCCACTTGAACCTTCTGCACTCATGACTGTCACACCAGCCCAAGCATGGCACTTGGCCAGCCAGATGGCTTGGTGGGATGCACTGGGCATGTGTGTGTTGGCGTTGCTCTCGGGCCTTGAATGTGCCAATTCATGCACCACCTGGCTAGAACTGGCTGCCCTGTCGAAGCCTGTTTCCAGAGATGAAAAGTGGATCTCTTTCCTGCATTGGAGAAATCAAGTTTCAGGGTAGGAAAGGGATTCTTCCAGGAAAGGGGCGACTTTACAAGTGTGGGTAGGCTGGCAGGGGGATGTGGTGGGGTTTTGCTCAGTGCATGCATATCTTTTTGTCAACAGACACCAAGCCAATGCTTTAACATTGAATCTGTAGGACAAGAAAGAAACTGAAATTGGAGTCAAGTATCCTGTCAAGACTATTAGATTAGCACATGGAAATAATGTACAGAAGTTGTGCCGTATACAAAACTGTATAACATCTGTGCTATTTGTATAAGAATAAAAGAGTTCACTAATCTAAAATAAATATAGCTTGTTTTCTATACACCTCACACTTTTTAAATTTGGAAAACGGTTATTGTACCTTTTCATACTACTTTCTTAAGCTAAACAACAACAACAAAGCAACTTTCCTTACATTGTTTCTAAAACCTTTATCACCCAAGCTCTAGTAGTACACAAAAACCTAGTGACTTGAATTCATCCTCACACTCATGTAACGATGTCCAGAACAAAACCGCATAATTCTGACTCTCATGATCTGACATTATCAGGAGTAGAATGTCAATGCCAGTTAGTTAGACTTTCCATACATAAGGCACACCAAATAGCAGACACGCTGATGTGGAGTTCAGCCTGACTCATAGCAAGCCTAGGTAAAACTCCACGGCTGTAAGTCATTACGGGAGCAGATGTGTCATCATTCACTGAGGAGCAGCTCTCGGTTCGAAGCGCTGAACTTGTGGTTAGTTGTCTTAACCCTTACCCGACAATGCCAGCGTGCACCTTATATGATAAAGCGCAAAACTGGGTTGTAGTCAATTAAGAATTGGCACATGCTACTTTTTGTTCAATTGTAACTTCACGCTTTCCCTTTTTTTTATTACTTGAAGTGTTACCACTAAGCCTCCACATAGAGTATTTTAGAATTCACAATGGATTATCTTAAATACCCCATTGTCGTTGAGTCAATTCTAACTCATTGTGACTCTATAGGACAGAGTAGAACTGCCTCAGGACTTTCAAAATGACAGATGTTTTTTGGTAGTTGTCACTCACAGATTGGCGGAGCACTTTATCCACTGTGCCACCAGGTCTCATTATGATTGCCATTTCAAGTTATTTGGAACCAACTTGAATTCAGTTAATTTCTAAGGGGATTCTGTTAGGTCTACTTCAGTTAGATATCAATTTTTTAAAGATCATTTTATTGGGGGCTCTTACAGCTCTTATAACAATCCATACATCAATTGTATCAAGCATACTTGTTCATATGTTGCCATTATTCTTTTTGAGCCCTTGGTATCATCTCCTCTTTTTACTCCCTCCCTCCCCTCCCTCTACCCTCTTGAATCCTTGATAAATTATAAGCTGTTATAATTTTCATATCTTACACAGACCATTGTATCCTTTCCCCCATGGTTTCTGTTGTATCATCCCCCTGGCCGTGGGGCCGGGGAGGGGGGCAAGATCAATTTTTTTGATGTTTGAAATGAACTTGCATGTCATTAAAGACTCCAGGTCCACTTCAGTTTGACTTTTCCTCCTTTTTTAGCCCCTGAGACCAATATTTAGATCTGAGGAATAAGGAATTTGGAGTGTGTGTTTTTTGTTTTTTTTAGTTCCACGAAGTGAGCTTTATTTGTTTATTTCATTTGTTCTTGTGAAATCCTCCATTTTGTATCCCTCCTCTTCCCTCTGCCCTCCCTGTTCTCAACCCCATCCCTGGTCTCTTAACAAGTCTTATCTATTGGTGTATAAACTATATTTCTTCTTTGTTTTTCCTTATAGCAAGGTTCACTTCTGTAAGATTGGCTGAGTTTGCTAAGCATAATGGTCTCCAGTTTTGTCCATGTCTTGCAGTGTTTAAGAGAGTTGTCATTGTTTTCTATCGAAGTATAAGATTCCAGCGTATGAAGGTATCAGAGCTTGTTTATCCATTCCTCTATAGTTGGAATTTTAGTTTGTTTCAATATAAAATGTTTTAAATGTTGTATGAATCTTTACAATGTGCTGATCTATATTACTGCTTAAAGTTCAGAAAAAGTTACATAAAGAAAGATTTGAGGGCACTTCAAAACGTTTGCGCAAACAATGGAATTAAAGGATATAAATTAAAATATGTCATTCTTTAATATACGTTCTATCAAGCTCCAAACATTTTTTTTGTAATCAGTGATGCCAGCCATTTAGTTCAACCCTTCATAATTGCATAGTCTGGATTCTAGAGAAGCAACCCCACTGAAGCTTATCTATGTATATACACACAGAGTTCATGTGAAGGAAGTAGCTCATAGCACTGCAAGGCAGGCAAGTTCCAAGTCCAGAGATCAGATGTTGGGTTGGAGGGTTCTTCTGACTCATGTAGCTGCAGGGGCTGATAAACCCAAGATTGGCAGGTCACGTGGAAGTCATCTGGCTGCAGACACCAATGAATACAAGGGCGATAGCTGGCTGCTGACAACTCTCAGGGGTGGCTGGTAAAGCTATAGGTCACTGGCTCAAGTCCAAGTAGTGAGGTCATATGATGAGCGGGATGCAGAATCCAGACCTAAGCAAAAAGCAAAGGTTCTATATGTTGTGGAAACAGACCACACCCCTAAGGAAATGCCCTTTCTAAAGAGATTTCACCATGTAGTTGATTACATAGTGCTGCGGCCCTGTATTGTCTGTGTGTGTGTGTATGTCCATTTGGTTGCATGTTCATTCTCCCTGCTCAAGAAACCGTGCCATCATTACATAGATCTTACAAAGGGAATTACTATGTCTTAGCTCCCAAACTGCTGAGAATGCCTGGCTGAAGTCACATAAAACCTTATCTATTGCAGGAACAGAGGGCCCTGAGAATTCAACCATGTCAAGGCAGACTTTTTTACATTATAAATGAATAACAGTTTGAAGATATTTTAAGATTTAAAAGCAAAAAGGAAGTGAGAAGGAGCTAAATCTACCCCTGCAAGTTGGGCGCCTAATGATTTCCCATGGAAAGTTGTGCAAAGTTGCCTTATTTGAAGAGAGGTATGAGCAGAAACATTGGCATCGTGGTAAAGGACTTCAGGCTCTCAAGACACGCAGAAGCAGGTGGTCATGTTCTTGGCACTCTCGGACATAGATTCCCCAACTTACTCACCCTGCTGTCCCTTGTTCATAAAAACAATTACTCAGTGACCTGACAATGAAAAACGTGTTCTGTAGTCCATCATTTAGGATAAAGTATACATAGCTGCTTTTGCAGACCCCCGGGATTGTGCCCGCTCTCCTCAGAAGGCAGCAGCACCCCCTTTGGGCAGCACTGCTCTAGACCGTCCACAAGCAAGGTGCCTTGAACAGCTCAAAAAGCTGTTTGTTTTTGAAGCATTTTTGCATCGACTTGACTCCTTCCGCCTTTGGGTCACCACGCCATTGGCCGCTCTTTGTCTTTCGGATCCTACTAGTCTAGTAATGTTTCATCTCCCGTGAAAATTCTTCAAAGAAATGCTTCAGAATCTTGATCTCACTGGTTGAAAATTCCTATGGAGAGGTCTGCTTTTTTCTGCCGCTGATCAGGATGCAGCAGCGGTGGGACCCAGGAAGCAGGAAGTGGACTCAGTTTTAACTTTTCAGTTAGACCTGTGTACACTGAGCCGGCTGAGAGAGATGACCATGCGGGTGGAGACTGTTGCCACTGTTAAGTGTCAGGTCTATTCAACTGGGGCTCAGACAAGATTCTTGTCTCACAATTTAATGCGGACGTCTGTAGCTATGGGCCTCATCTTCAGCATTGCCTCATCTCTTCTTAACACGAGTTATCCATTTGCTGCTGATTTATTTGGTCATCATTTCTATAAACTTTTGTAAAGCAATGGTAATTTGCCCATTTTTCCACCCACGCTTCATCATAAATTTAATATTTGTTTTATATTAGCTTCATTTTTTTTTCAATTTTAGCAGAATTAATGTTGTTCTGATAGGGGCTCTTTTCAAAATGATGTCTTACCTTTCTTAGTACCTCAAAGTAGATCTTCTTCAGGCATGTCATAACCTGTTCGTCTGAGTTGATTTTTGTGCAAAAAGAGTTTCAATTCATACATTGCTTTTTCCTAGTATGCATTTTCAATGTATTTTGAAAGCTGTTGTACAAGATGACACCAGGGCTTGGATCAATACTCTTGAGGAATGCAATGCTATCTTGGAGAACTATTCGTGCATTCATATTGGACGATAGAGCACACACACAGGCATGCATGTATATTCATTTAGTTTGAAGAAAATGGACAAAATATGTCAACTCCTATTGATAGATAATTCACACTGAAGTAAAGAGATAAATCTAATGAACAAATGATAATGCACAGTTACCTTTATTGTTAATAATAGAAAAAGACATTTAAATGAAGTGTAAATTAGTTTACATAATTAGAATACTTTAGAGGTAACACTGAATACAAGTTGTAATCACTCAAAATGTCTAGGAAATCAAAATCGGTAAAATACGATGAGCTTTGGCTACATGTTGAGCTGTTCACAACAAGATTAGCAGTTGAATGCCACCCCTCCTCGGAGGGTAAAAAATGGTATTTTTACTCCCATCAAAAGTTAAAGTCTTGAAAACTCACAGGGGCACTTCTACGCTGTCATAGAGGGTCACTGTGCATCGGCATTGACATTATGGGAGTAGGTTTGGGGTGTGTGTGTGTGTGTGTGTGTGTGTGTGTCTTGGTAGCACTGTGCCCAGTAAGTGAATGATTCAGGAAATCACAGCTGTTGATTTTTTTCTGAAGCTGTTCCCTGTTGCCTTCCGCCAACTCTCATCCACACATGTAAGTTCTTAGGAGAAGTATTCAGAAGTTGTGTGTGACAATCCACTTAGACCTTGAGGATAGTTTGCCAGGCTATAAGAGAAAGTAAAAATAAGAGGAAAAAAATGAAATTCTATTTAGATAAAAAGACACGGGGGAAATTAGGAAGGTGCATGGACAGCTTTGAATAACTGTCATGTGGCAGGAGAATGGTGTGCCAGGTGAAGGTGAGGTGATATTATTGCAGATGTAAAGAAACCAAACCAGAACCGCACTCGTTGCACAGTGGATTCAGTGGAAGACTGCTTCCTGAAAGGTCGATGGTTGAAATCACCTGGCACTCTACAAGGGAAAGAAGAGGCTAGCTGCCTCTGTAAAGATTCACATGCGCCCAGTTCTCCTGGGCCCTTTGGGGTTGCCAAGAATCAGAACGGACTCCATGGTGGTGTGCTGTAACATAGTTATATTTTTGCTTTAGAAAGAGTTCTGGCATTACTGTTCATCATTCATATAGAGAGGAAAGTGTGGTATCCTTTCCTATAGTAAATGCACTAAGTTGCTGTTTGTAGAATCCATTAAGGCATGTAATTCTGCCCACTATTTTCCAGCAAGAATGATTACTTCCAGAAAAAAAAAAAACTCTCTCAGCTTATTACTGGTGGTCTGCTTTTTTAGAAAAGCAGTCATTGCATACACATTTTTTACCTTGACCACTGGGGTCACTATTAGTTGGAATTGATTTTATGGCATTTAGTTAATAGTCTGTTCTGTATCACTGTGCTATGCTATGCTTTGATTTCATCTAGTCATTCATTCACGTCCGTCCTATAGATTATTATGAGCAGGTCTATAAAACTTAAATTGTGCAATTGTAAAGCTAGAACAATTAGTGTAACTGTGTGTGTGTGTGTGTGTGTGTGTGTGTGCGCACGCAGCCCTGGTAACATGGTGGGTTCCCAGCTGAGCTGCAAACCAAAATGTCAGCAGTTCCAATCAGCCAGCAGTACCATGGAATAAAGATGAGGCTCTCTGCTCCCCTAAACATGTATATCCCTAGAAGCCCTCGGGGGGGCATGTATATCCCTAGAAACATGTATATCCTAAACATGTATATCCCTAGAAGCCCTCGTGGGCAGCTCTACTCTGTCCTGGAGGGTAGCTGTGAGTTGAGATTGACTTTCTATAGAGTTATGTACTATCACAGGAATGCTGACTGGCAGCCACCCTCCATGCAAGCCTAGGACTGCGCCACGTGCGTGCCTAGGTCATCATCCCCGTGAGAGCCAAGGGCCAGGTTTTCTTTTCCCTGCCTCTCCTTCTTATTGCATTTTAATGATGAGTTCACCAGCCTTCTTACTGTAATTGAACTATAAACCACTGACTGTTTTGTTAGCAGCTGAAGACTTTTAACCACTGTGCCACTGAGATTCATCTCTCTCGATGTATAACCTATCAATGGGGAAAATAAAGTAATGACCAGATCACATATAAGGAGGCTTCAAAAGTGTGGAGAAATACCATAGTCCCATGGATGTTTTGAAGTTCCCAAATGAAAAGAATAACTATACATAACTATATTTGGTAGGTAGTCTTGGTGGTGTGTGTAGTGGGTTACACGTTGGGCTATTTATGAACCACAAGGTAAGTAGTTCAAACTCACTAGCTGCTACACAAGAGAAAGATTAGTCTTTCTGCTCCTGTGAAGATTTATAGTCTCAGAAACCCACAGAGGCGCTTCTATTCTGTCCATAGGGGTCATCCTGAGTCAGAATTAACTGGATGGCCATGAGTATGTATTACTATATCTATAGGATATTACATATGTTTCATAAGCTGTTATCTGCATAAATATGACAGGGCTTCAACAAATTCTCTTCATACACATATGCCTTCAGCATTTGAATTTTGTTGTTTTCACAAAACTTGGTAATGATTATACATTATGAAAACTTAAGTGACTGTGAAAATAAAGCTCATTTTACAGAAGTGATAAAATCACAGATTAGAAACAAAGTGTGATTTTTTTATTGAGAGAGAGCTGCTACTAAATTTGTACCAAATTGCCCAAAGAGCAAATGTTTTCATCTCTCTTACTCTTCATACTCTAGGAACTTATGTCAAAAAATATTGCTACAAAATCATAGACCCTGTTTGTTATTCAATGCAGATTTCAAAATGGGAAGCTGTTTCTTGAAATATTCTCCATTTAGGCTCAGGCACTTCTGAAGGTAGTGTTTGAATCACTCTAACTCTTCCCTAAAGAACTCTTTACAATTTTTCACTATGTCAAAAGAAGTTTTACCATCCTCAAAAGACTCAAATCATCTTTCCTTTAAATGTTTTGAGGAACAGAGAGACACCTGAAGGGGCAAGGTCAGAGGTGCAGGCTACAGGATGGATGGAGTGATGGTATTCTCCTTGGACATCCTTTGTTAGCCTTAAACAATGAGCATGTGCAGTGTCACCATGGAAAAGCTGCTCCGCACAACTCTCTGGGCCTTTTTCTTACCAATGCTGTTTTCTATTTTCTTATAAACCCTTAATAATAAGACCTGATGATTTTCTCTGTCCTTTGAAAAAAAATCTAACAAGATTCCACCATTGTAATAGCTATAATAATAGCAATATATAGAAAAACCATATGGAATGCAAACAAACAACAATGACTAGACACAATTGAAAAGCCTCATTCAAATAGGAAGCATAGAATATTAAAAATTGAATCAACTTCAAAATAGGTCCAAAGGGAGCTCAAATGATAAGGTATTGCATTTTAATGATGATTGTACAAGTCTTCTTAATGTAATCAAACAATTAAATTATATGATATTAAATTATATGATATGTGAAGTATATCCCAATGAAAATAAAAGACAGAAATAAACAATCAAATAAATAAATAATAGTAGCCCTAATTTCCTGCCTTGGCTTGAATTGGCTCAGCAGATTCCCTAAGACACCACTTTGGTTGAAGCTGCCCATTAGATCTTAAATACCTGATTATTTTACCACAGGGGAGTGTTTACTTCCAGATCCTAAGGGTAACTAAGTCTCATAGACTTGGGTGATTCCCATCCAGCCCTTTCCCACCAGTAAGCCAGATTTCTCTTAGGATTTCTTAGGATTTTAAGTTTTGCCTCACATTTCTGTCCCACTCTGCCCAGGACCTTCTAATATCATCCTTTTCAGAAAAGTTGGTAGTGGGGAACAGGCACCATCTAGTTCATTCTTTCCCAAAGTCAGCAATATTGTCCCCTGGGAGTGCTGGAATGATCTGGGGTGTTGCAATGATCTGGGGTGCAGGAATAATCCGGGGTGCTGGAATGAACTGGGGTGCTGCAATGATCTGGGGTGCTGCATTGATCTGGGGTGCTGGAATGATCTGGGGTGCTAGAATAATCTGGGGTGCTGGAATGATCTGGGGTGCTGCAATGATCTCAGGTGCTGCAACGATCTGGGGTGCTGGAATGATGTGGGGTGCTGGAATGATCTGGGGTGCTGCAACGATCTGGGGTGCTGGAATAATCTGGGGTGCTGGAATGATCTGGGGTGCTGCAAAAGTATATGTACTTTATCATAGGTTATGGGCTATAGTAGAAAAGTTTCTAATTTCCCAAGGGAGTGCTGAGTAATTTTTCTGAAAATGGCACAGTTTTTACAAAAAGGGGTGATAGGCCTAATAAATGTGATGACTTATAGTCTAGTTCTTCTGATCTCAGGGTTGTGGAAAGTGATATTTGCATAGTATATTAGACTTATGTTTTCCATTTTCATCATTTTACTTCTGACAGGGAGAGAGAAATGGTTGAACCGTAGATGAGCTTTAAAGACCCAATCACTGACCCAAGTAGGATCTTCCTATGTTGTTTGTGAACAACAACAACAAAGTTCTACTGCTATTCATAAAATTTCCAGTGGCTAATTCCTCAGAGGTGGTCAGCCTAGTCCTTCTTCCCAGTCCGTGCATCATCTGGAAGCTGCACTGCAGCTGTTCACCTTAGATGACCTTGCTGGCATTTTAAATACCTGTGGCCTGCCCTCCAGCCTCTTACAACACTCAAGCCATGCAGTGAGACAATGGACATCAGGATTAGAGGAGGAATTAATTATTAATCACTTGTGCTATGCAGATGACCCAACCTTGCTTGTTGAAAGCGAAGAGGACTTGAATCACTTGCTTATGAAGATTAAGAACTGGAGCTTTCAATATGAATTACGACTCGGTGTAAAGCAGATCAAAATCCTTACAATGGAACCAGTACATGAGAAAGGGAGAAAACATTGGCGTTGTAAGGATGGGATCCACATGTATGTAGCAGTCAAGAAATGGAATGACACAGTGCACTGGGCAAAGCTGCTGCACAAGACCCCTTTCAAGTACTGAAAAGCAAGGATGTTGCTTTGATGATTAAGGTGCCCCTGACCCAAACTATGATATTTTCCATTGTCTCGTCTGCCTATGAAAGTTGGTCCTTGAATAAGAAGACTGAAGAAGAATGCTGTCAAAGAAGACAGAATACCATGGACTCCCAAAAGAACAAACAAATCAGTTTTAGAGGAAAGACAACCAGAATGGTTCTTAGAAGCAAGAACGGTGAGACTTTCTCATGTACTTAGGACATGCTATCAGGAGAAACCAGTCCCTGGAAAGGGACGTCATGCTTGGTAAGGTAAAGGGCAGCAAGACAGAGGCTCCTTCTTCAAGGAGATGGATTGACGCAGTGGTGGCCACAATGGGTTCCAACAACAGTTTCATGGCTGCTATATGCAGAGCAGTGTTTCATTCTGTTATACATAAGGTCACTGAGTCCGAACCAACTGGTTGGCATCTAACAACAACACGCAGACTGTTTTTACAAACTATGTGTTGCCAATAGGTTTTAGTGTGCCCTAAGGCTGTGGTCCTGATTCACCATGACCAGTAACTTCTCCTTCAAGGAGTTTGGTGATGTCTATAAGTATTCATAACTTTGCCAACTTGATTTTCTACCACATTCATGGATATATTTGCAGCAATGATAAATCCACATATACAACTGTACTCTCAAATATATATAAATATTTCCCCCTGGGCTATATTCTTACTCTCCGTCCATACCTATTCAGTCTGCAAGTCTATCTAAGTATCTATTCATGGATCACTGTTATTGCAGACTTGTGTATATTCGCCTCTGTCACCTTTAACTCTTATAGAATGTGCAATGTCTTGGTTTGTCGCCATCATTTTTTACCAACCTCCTTCTTGTATATTATCTCTCTATCAAAGTTAACACTTGTCTACCCTCTAGCCTGTGATTTTCACTTCTCCCTTTCCTTCCTATTCTGGTATCCATCAAAACAATATTTTATGGTGAAAAACTTCCCTTGATTTTTTATAATAGTGGTCTCTACAGTGTTTATCCTTTTGTGATTAACTAATTTCCTTCAGCATCATTTCCTCCACATTCATCCATATCATGAGGTATTTCACAGATTCATTTTTATTCTTCAGTGTTGTGTAGTGTTCCATTGTGTGTTTATACCACGGTTTGCAAATTCCTTCTTTCACCCATGGGCACTGAGGTTATTTCTACCTTTGTACTATTATATACAATGCTGTGAAGAACAGGGATGTGCATACATCTACTCATTCCCAGCCTCTTATTTCTTTAGGATATATCCCAAGTAGAGGGCTTGCGGGGTCATGTGATATTTCTATTCCTAACTTTCTGAGGAAGCATTTTCAATTTCCATAGTAGCTGTACCATTTTACAATCTCACCGGCAGTGTAGGAGGGTTCTTGTCTTTTGACATCTTCACTAGCATTTGTATTTTCTGGTTTTTTAAAAAACTTTCCTATTAATGCTGAGGTGAGGTGGTATCTCATTGTTGTTTTGATTTGCATTTCTTGAATTGCTAATGTTTGCTGGCATGTTCTTCATATATGTGTTCGCTGCCTGAATGTCTTTGATGAACTGTCTGTTCGTATCTTCTGCCTATTTTTAACCTCTTTACTCATTTTAGTTAATATCGGGACACGCGGTCAGAAAATTTTGTACGGTCACATTTGCCAGTTCTGATATCTTTGGTTGCACACTCAATTATTTTAGATTCAAAATTTTACCTAATTGAAATTATTCAGATAATTTTGTTGTAGAACTCATTTAAAAGATCCAAGCAAACAATTTGTTATTACAAGCGTTTGTCCTCTGAAATTGAAAAAATACAACTTGCTAAGTCTGATTGCTTCTATTATTTTCATTTCTTTAGAAAGGACAACTGCGTGGGTAAACTCAATGGCTCTTAGCTGTCTGGTAACTCTCTCTTGGTAGTCTTTTTGACCAACTCTGGCTAGTTTCATGTTTTGTTTTGCTATGGTTCCATGGTACCCTTTGGCCAAGGTCTTAGCTTTATTTTACTATCATTTCGTTGTTCATTTCTCCTCTGTAATATGAGTCCCTGGGAGACTGAAATCCCATTCTATTTGTGAATACACTTCTAGTCCTGGCCTCGTGGCACACTGGTGGCACATCATGCTAATTTAATACCCATTGAGTAAATGGAGACACAAGTGCAGGGACGTGGGGATTCACGGTTAAAATGTAAGTTTTACAACTCAGTTTTTAGAGAACTCACTTAAGGCATTGTGGCATATTCTGGGTTAGTGACTACTGAGATTATAAGACAAATGACACACACTTCTTCATGTACTTCTCCATGATTTGCCGACTGGTGAAGGTTGGAAATATACATCTTACCTTCAATATTTGGAAGTGAAGGGCCCTGCAATGAGAGTCTTCTGGGTTGTGCAGGACACTCCCTCTCAGTTGTCTGTCATTTGAGGATGATTTAATTTGATTTATTGTTACTGCCAAGATACCTGGCCATGGATGGAGGTGTCACAGCATTCTATTTAAAATATAGATTGAAGCATCCACATGTCTTCTCATTTCTACCGCATTAGTTATTCATTACAAAGCATCTAGACTTTTTAGAAATTTCTTATTCTGACCAGTTTCAAAGACAACCTTTAGCTGCTTAAAAACAAAACAAAACAAACTCACTGTTATGGACTTAATGCCAATGCATAACAACTCGACAAGACAGGGTAAAACTGCCCACAAGAGTTTCCCTGACTGTAACTGTTTACAGGAGTAGAAAGCCCCATCTTTCTCCAGGGGAATGAGTGGTGGTTTTGAACTATAGACCTCGAGGATCACTGCCCTACTTGTAACCAGTTTAGTTGCTTAGAAAGGAAAATATATTATCCTCTGGGCACACAGGCTTCTTTGTGCCCCAGAAATCATACTCTGGTGAAGATGACAGAAAATATTGATGCACTGTGTCCAAAACTCTGATTATATCGGGGAGGAGATCGCTAACCCTGTTGGGGGAGTCTATATTCATATTGGGATTCAAAGGGCTTCCATTCCCCTTCATCATGCGCTAGACAGACAGCTAGACTCTCTGCTAAAGAGCCAAACCAACAAACTGAAAACAAAAACCCAACTTTGCATTAATTAGACAAATTTGATTAGTGAGTTAAGACTAGATTACACTTAATTAGATTTCAGACTTTATATGGAAAGAGATGTACAGTATAAATCATTGCAATCTCTTGACAGTGCCAGATTAGACTCAGCACCTGTGCATCTGGGCCACTCATACAAAGGGATGGATGTTATCTCAGGGAAAATCAAATTACTCATCACTTCTATAATCCTTAACCATCTGTGCATGTTTATGATTGCGTTAATCTGTCCCTGCTAAGATCTAAATTTTTAAGTGCTCAGTTACCACCTTAATTAAATGTTTTGTTGGTAATTGTCTTTATTTCCTTACTTGTCGGGCATTTAATAAAAAAAGAAATTTTAAATATGATATAGGCCCTTAGGAAGTCTATAATCTACTGGAAAGACAAAACTATCCTAACATGAACTAATCCTGAACTAAGGGGACAAACCAAGACCCATGCCATAGAGTTGGTTCCAACTCATAGTGACTCTCTATAGGATTTCCAGGACTGTAAATGTTTTGGGAGAAGACAGCCTCATCTTTTTCCTGTGGAGTGGCTGATGGTTTGAATTGCCAACCTTGCTGGTAGCAGCCCACTGCCTAACTCACAGAGCCACCAGGGCTCCTTAAAGAGATACTAGGTATTGAATTAGACAGTGGCATATACTGTATAACCGTGTTGAAAGAAGGAAGATCAGAAATGGCCAGACTTCAGAAGCAAAAGCTTCATAAAGTAGAAATGAAACTTGTCATCAAGTGAATGAGAGAGGGAAGAGGGGAAGCATAAAGAGGACTGAACAGAGTAAGCACACACCTTAACAGAAAAGAGAGTGAAGACGGACGTGAACACTTTGCCTACTCTAGGTAACAGACACATTTCAATACTTTTCGTGGACCAGACTCTACTCTTTTTTAACAGATTGTGCTAGTTGCTTTGAATGTTTTCCCACATTCTTTCCATCTGCAGAAACACTTCCATCCTTCAGTGGGTAGTGGGAAGAGTATAGGGCTAAAACTAGACCTGAATTTCTTTCTCATCTGTGTTACTTATTAGCTGTATTAATGTTTCAGAAGTTACACAACCTCTGAGTTTCAGGAACCTCAATTATAAAGCAGAGGGGGCTGGGGAGTTGTGGAAAATCTACCTAGCTTCTTCTTGTTTACTTTTGGTAGCCTAGTCGGTTGTATCTTGATAGACTCTCAGGAAGTTCAGCATTATGACCCCATCCGCTGTGCTAAGGCAGAAAGACGAGGCTGTGTGACCCTGTTACGACTGACATGCTTGGAAACACCAAGGGGCAATTTACTTAATCCTGGAGAGTGAGTTTAGTTTTTGACTTTTGTTTCAGTCATTGTGTGGATGATGTTAGGTCATTTGTTGAGAGGGTCCCTTGAGTCCATTCCGACTCACACTGGCCCAATGTACAAACACAGACGAACCCTGTGTCTTCTTCTCCGTCATTCTTGTTTCCGCCACTGTGTCAATCCATGTTAGCCATGGCCTTCCTCATTTTCATTGACACTCTGCTCTACAAAGCAGTCTCTTCCCCAGAGACTGGTCTCTCCTGGCAACGTGTCTGAAGTATGCAAGATGAAATCTTGCCATCTTTGTCTCTCAAGAGCACTCCGGTCATACTTCCTCCAAGACAGATTAGTTTGTCCTTTTGGCGGTTTATGGCAATTTCAATATTCTTTGCCAGCACCATATTTCAAATGAATGGATTCTTCTTTGGTTTTTCTTATTCAGTGTCCAACTTTCACATGTGTATGAGGCAATTAAAAATACTCAGACTTGGAACAGGTATACCTTGGTCCTTACAGCAATATCCTTGCTTTTCAACTCTTTAAAGAGGACTTGTGCAGCAGATTTACCCTGCAATGCTTTATTGAAGTTTCCATGAGCGTAATTGTGGATCCTAGCAAGATGAAAACATTGACAACTTCCATCTTTTCTACATTTATCATGATGTTACCAATTGGTCCAGTTATGAGGATTTTGATTTTCCTTATATTGAGTTGTAATACATGCCAAAGACTGCAATCCTTGATCTTTATCAGCAAGTGCTTCAAGTCCTCCTCACTTTCAGCAAGCAAGGCTGTGTCATCTGCATATTTCTGATTGCTAATAAGACTTCCATCAATGCCTCATTCTTCTTCATATAATCCAGCCTCTCAGATTATTTGCAAGATATCCATACTGAGCAAGTGTGGTGAGAAGATGCAACCCTGCCACACACCTAACCATACAATATGCCCTTGTTCTTCTAGCACAGCGCTTCTCAAGCTGTGGGTCACGACCCCTTTGGGGATCAAACAACCCTTTCACAGGGACCGCTTGATTCATAACAGTAGCAAAATTACAGTGATGAAGTAGCAACGAAAATAATTTTATGGTTGGGGGTCACCACTAAAAGAGGAACTGTATGAAAAGGTCGCGGCATGAGGAAGGTTGAGAACCACTGTGACCTAGCAAAACTGCCTGCCAACCTGTGAGCATAAGCACAATGAAGTGTTCCAGAATTCCCATTCTCCTCTAGGTTATCCATAATCTATTATGATCCACATAGTCAACTGCCTTTGCAGAGCCAATCAAACACAAATAAGCATTTTTCTGTTATTTCTTGTTTTCAGCCAAGATCCACCTGACTTTGTTTAGCCCACAAACACAGCAAGAGAAAGGAGCATTCTGCCGCTGTTGTTCTTTTCCATCGAGTAAATGCCAGCTCACATGTATCCCATGTGACAGGCTGCAAGCTTTGTGGGAGCAGGTCTCTGGCTTTCTCCCACGGAGCCTCTGGATAGGTTCAAACTGCCAACCTGCAGATTAGGATCCAAGTATTTAGCCTTTTTGCCCCCAGGGTAGCTGCAGAAAATATATCGAGTAAATACAATTTAAATAAATTAATTTCCCTTATATCATTTCTTCTGGTTTAGTTGAAAGTTTACAGAGTAAATTGTTTTTGCATTCAACAGTTTACACACATTTTGCTTCATGTTGATTGCCTGGATTGACATGGATTGTAATTCCCAGGATGTGTTAGCACTCTTCCCACTTCCTCCCTGTGTTTGTCACCTCCATGTGTCCTTCCTCCCTAACCCCTTCTGCCTCAGGAACTCTATCTCTGGGCAAATGCTGCCATCCTGATCGTGCATGACTTTAGTTTTCCATTTATAAGGATTTTCACTTGAAAATGGTCTTAAACTCAGAAGCTTTCCTCTTATGTGTGTACTTTTTCACCTGACAATATAGACTTTTTAAAAAAGTATACCTATTATATCTGGATAGTGCATTTATTTTAATGGATGTCAATATCAGCTTACAGTACTTGTTGATTTCTGTTAAAATGTCTGTTTTCAAATTAGTTTGATATTATAAATAAGTTTATAATGAATTGAAAATATCTTGCATGGATTTTAAGCTTTCTGAGAGTAGAGTCTTCATCTATTATATCCCAAGAGCATAATGCATAGAAGAATGTGTAAATCCGAGCAAACTAATAGTAACTATTTCTGAATGTATATTACATTATTATTCAATGAGTGAATTCACAAATCAAGTCTAATTGCACTGGAGTTAAGAGACACTTAAAGTGAAACAAGCTTACCCATCATGACCATGGTTTCTTTTGAAAGAGTCTCTAGACATAACTATTTAGAATATAGTAATTAAAGCTAAATTTGGGAAGCTTTAGAAATCCTGATTTTATAATATGAAAGAGCTGCATTCCACGTTTCATGACATGGTATTATATAAACCTGGAAGGGATTTTTTGAAGCTAGGCCAACTACTGCCTGTTTATTAAATCCTCTCAGATAGTCAGTGACATTTGATGTTGAGAATAAACTTGGAGAGTAACTACAGATATCAGCTTGGAAACCAAGATTCCTAACACTAGCCTGGTACACCTAGGTAAAAAAAAAAAATTGTCTCTTCCACTGTCTAGAAAGGCAAGGTCATGCACAGGATATTCAACCTTTTTGAGTCGTTTTTGATTTGCAATGCAACAGCCATAGTAGGAACTTAAACGGTGCCTGTGAGCTTTGATGTTGATGTTGACAGTACGGTGCTTGTGTAGTCTGTTCACACACATCAATCCAGAAATGGTTGCTTACCACTTTACCACTACTTGCCCAAGGTCCATCAGCCAGAATGCAAGTCTTCTGACTCCCTTGTTTTCTTCATGTCTTGTAGAGTATATAGTGTGTTGTGTGTGTGTGTGTTCATGATCACAGGAGTGAAGCAGAAAGCCTTTGATAGAGGAGGGAGGGAGGGAGATGACTTCTTTGCAAGTAAAAGATGAAAAATCCTTGTGAGGAGACAGAACAGTTTTATATGGTGAAGGAAGAGTGGCCAATTTAAAATACCTCATGTTCTCACTCTCTCTAAATCTGAGACTGGATGGATGGATTATATGAATAGAACTTGGTGGACATTATGTTGGTTTACATAATGGAATGGTACAATGCATGATGGCAGGAATAAAATATTATCAATTTTATTCTATGCAGAAATGAAAGTCTGAAACTGTATAAAATGTATGCAAAGAGCAAGCATTCTTTGAGCTAGCAAAATTATTTTATGAGGGGGTTTCAGGGGTATAATTGTAGGGTAATATGATAAATACGGATAGTTTTGTCTATATCCCAACTCACTGCTATCATGTCCATTCATAGCAACCATATAGGACTGCGCAGAACTGTCCACATAGGCTTCCCAGCCTGTGAATCTCTATGGGAACAGAAAGTCCCATCTTTCTCCTACAGAACAGCTAGTGGATTCCAACTGTGGACCTTACAGTTAGCAGTCAATGTGTAACCCACGATGACACCAGGGCGCCTTTCTCTACATGCTCACGATCATCGTTCTTCACCAGTGCTCCCAGGGTTTCACAAATGAGGCGCTAGGAAATTAGCTGACACGCTGGGTTTCAGATAAGTGTTTTGACAGTTAAAACTAAGCCTCAAGACTCTTTTTTAAATATTTGAAATTAAGTATAGTGCCATTATATTTCAGCATTGTATTAAGTAATTTTAGAGACGAAAAATAAATTCTCTTTAGTTTTCCTTTCAAGACAAAATAGAGCTTCCCTATAGGAGATATACTACAGAAAGGCAAAGTATGTCATCCCGTGAATTACAAGGGTACTTTGAAACTTAAATTTAAATATATAAGTTGTGACTTGGAAGTTAAAGCCAACCTTTAAAGGGCAATGACAATATAAAGTAGATCTGTCTTCGTGCTGATAACTGATGGTTCCTGACTCAGTGTCAAGCATAAGAATGCACACTAGATTTCATATGCTTTCAGAGCAGTGGCTACATGGAAATAGGAACTGTAGAAGTTACATCTTTTACAAAGGAAAACACTATGATGGATATTTTTAACATTTCTCTGAGACTCTCAGGGTGAGCTGTGTCCTGGATTCCTGCCATTTCACAGATCATTAGAGGCATGAGAAGAGGCTGCTCCTTCCTGCCTACTGGGCCGTGGCTGTAATCCATGCAGTGCATCCAACGGTGGACGATCTAGCCAAATGGTCCCCTCAGGTGACCCTTGCTCGCCATCACTGCACTTGAAATGCTGTAAGTGGCTTAGCGCTGGTTGGAGCCTGTAGTATGGACCGAAAGGAACTAATCTTCCCACTTTTTAATTTTATATTTAAGTATCCCAACAAGCTCTACCTATTCACATCAACTATTTCCCATGAATTCAGATCCTGCATACAACAACAAATATACATATTCCAGGCAAATTAGAAACCTGGCATTTGAGAATATGCTCCCTATAGTGCCGATATGAAATGCAGCCAGAAAACACAGGAACCTGCGCTTTTCATATGGCCCTGGGGCAGCTTCGCCTCACACCTCTGTTGCCCTGTATCTGTGCAGCAGGGACTCCACACACTTGCTTTTAATGATCAGGTGTATCTATAATCCATTAATGTGACAAAGTCATTTTGTATTACAAACTGAACAGCTTCCAATGCAAAGAGGAACAGCATCTTCAATAATAACAATGACAACCCCCCCACCCCACCGCAACCAAAAACAGGCAAATATCTACTTGCTTTTCATCAGTTCAGTTTTTATTAGATGAAACCCAAAAATGAGAGGCCTAATAGTGTAAAATATTAATGTGTATTATGGGCAGGTGTTGTTCATCAATATATATTTTAGGCATAAAATAGATATATTTTAAGGCAATAGTGAACACAAATTGCCAAAGAGTGGACAATATACTTTTCTATATTTCTTTTATAATTACTGCTCCTTTCATTATGTGCCACAAGGATCCTGTCCCACTTTTCAATTTCTTCAAGGTCGGCACCTTCTAAGGTTCAGAGTGAATGTTAGTCAGGAAGCCCCAGCAGTGTAGGGTCCTACTTACTTACTGTGCTGCTAACCACCAAAGGGACTTTCATTCAAACTTTCATTTTCTTAGCTTATCCCACCTGGCACATATACTGAAGTATTTAATATTTTTATTTGTTTCATAGATATGATTAGATGAGTGATCTCTCCAACACTGAGGATATAAATGAAAAGGATTATTTCAAACCACCTCCCAATGTTCCCTTGTATTCTCAGATTTCAGCAGCCCATTGTCTGAAGCCTAGTCTTATGTAGTCCATGCTATGTGGCAGTGCTTCCTCATCGTTATCAAAATGTCTTGATAAGCATGTGTTTTAGAAAATACTATGTTTTAGAAATACTTAATTAATGAATGAAATATTTGGAAAGAGAAACTCTGAAACAGTGACATGGGGTGACATTGCCCCTCAACAGGGAATCATTTCCAGTAAGCCACGGGGGCAGAAATATTTAGCTTTCATGGCACTTGGCTTAATTTGAGTCAGGGCAATGCCCAAACTACCTAGATCCAATTAGACTGATGAGTTTTACTTTGTCATAAGATCATCCAATTTCTCAGCTTAAGGGTTTAATGAGCATGTAGCAATACAAAATGATGATGGCTATATACAGATGTATAATTTATATAAAAATAAATATTATAAAAATCTTCATCTAAAATCTTCAGTATAGAGACATCAAAAAACGTATGGGATTGCAAGGAATAAAATACTCCACAAAAGTGCTCTCTAAATTAGGCATTTTATGCTCTATGTCATCACTGAGAAAATAACTATTTAAAAATATTTTCCATGAAACTAGATCATCTGAATTGTGTGAGGTATGAATAGAAGCTTTGTTTCCCTTAACCTTGAAATTGAAATACGTTATTAATTTTTTGTATTTCATGATATTAACTATGAAATTCTTTGTCTTTCACTTTTGAAAGACCAATTTGCTTACAAAAGCATTATGTGAAACAGTATTACATTATTGCTATTGAAAATTAATGCTTAGATGGAATTTCCTGAGGAATAGTAAGTAACTCTCTCTATAGTTGTGATTGCAATAAGAATCATCTCAGGGGAAAATTGTTTTTGCAAACTGGATTATTTACATATGTTTACTGAGTTTCAATCTATGCCTCTAACCAAACAAGCTACAGTGGAGGATTCAAGGAGAAAATGGATAAATGTTCTACCCTCATGAAGTTTTCAATTTAGTAGAAGAAATATGCCCTATGCTTAAATCACTCAGATAAACTAGGTAGTGTTGTGCTTACTCCAAGGGAAGAGAAATATCTATGTTGTAAGCCCAGGCAAAATTTTATGACTCATATTCACGAGTCATTATAGCAGATTGTTATGCTGGAATGTAGTTTAAAGAAAATCCAATTAATAATGAAGATTCTTAAGCTAAACTTTATGCAAAACACATGATTTGCCATGAAAGAATATGGCTTACTACCATTGAAGCCTAAGTGCCATGTTTTGATGGTGATCTGAGATCCTGAATCCTTCTGATGATATAGTTCTGTTGTCATTATGTCATGTAAACTTTCACCTGCGAGATGACATCGTTTCCGTATTTCCTGCATTGAGAACTACAAGAATTTTACTGGGAACATCCTCACAAGAGCGAAGAAGATGGGCATTAATGGAAGCCATGCAACATTGAAGGTGACTGATGTGAAAGCAAAGCTGTGGACAGTGATGCTGACAAGCACCGAAAGGGACTCGTGGAATAAGTGAATCAGAAAGATCGTGGTAACTAGAGAGAGACTGGGGAGCATTAGATTGTCCATAAGCAAAACCCAAGAGCAGAGTGGACATGTAACCAACCTCAATCTATCAAATCTCTCTGAGGCATATTTTATCTCGAAGGCATTTTTATCACCTAAATAATTCAATCATTTTAAAGCAAACGTGATCAGTACAAAGCAATGTTTTCTCAGATACATATGTTTTCCCATAAAGAATCTGTCCTTCAAAGGGTGTTTTTTCTCAACTTTTGTGTATATATAAATTTGATAAATTGTGTCTATCTTATTTCAAATAGCACTATTGTTCATCTACCATTTATTTACGTTAAGGATCATTATTTTTCATTTAACCAAAAATGTCAATATTTATTTCATTCATCTTGGAGTTTCATATTTTGCCTTTATTAGTTAGATACCTAAAATTTACTTCTTTTCTTCCACTTTATACCTATTCTTTAAGGGGCTTATTTTCTTTCTTGTTTCTTAAATGGTCAGAACTCTCCCTTTCTTCCTATGACTTTCTCTTGAGAGTATTTATTCTTTCATTCCTTTCCCTCCCTGTCCTCATTTACTTTTCTATTAATGGAGTTACCTACTGGGGTAGTTAGTTTACTGTGTCAACCTGGCCGACAAACACATGTGGGATTAATGGAAGGGCAGAGAGATAAATGGCTCGGTGAGACTCGCCTTTCTTGTCTCTTGCTCTTTGATCATCGGACCAGTGTGCGGCTGCCTTGCTTGTTATTTGCCTCAATCTGCATGCTACACTACCTGTGGGACACCTAACCCGTGGACTGTGTCACTGTTATTTGAGGTTCCTTCAAGACCTGCTTCACCACACCACTGGAATTTATATCTCTTGAGCTGGGGACTGTCGGACCCTGTCATCTGGGTGACTGTTGGTGACCTGCCTTGCTGTTTGCTGCGTGTGCCCAGATAGCCTGAATTGCTCTACAGAGAACTACCCGGTAGCCCTCAAGACTTGAAGGACTGCCACTGTCTCACAACTATCTCAGGGGAGTGAGTTACACTGAGCCATTTATACTGCTTTATAATTTAATTAACTGTTTAGTCTTATGGTATAGATCTATCTATCTGTATAAATATATATAAAAGTATTAGCATTCTGGTTTTGTTTCTCTAGAGAACCCTGTGTAACACACCTACATAGCATTTTTTATTACCTAATTTAAGTTCATAAATCAATTTAGTATCCATAATAGTAAAAATGTGCATTTACTAAAATATTCAAAATTTCAGTACCATGCCACTACTTTCTTCTTGAACAACCAGCTAAACAACCATCAACAAAGGAGAGAACGTATTGCATCTTTGTACTTGGAAGGACACCATTATTTGACCACGTTAGCTCCCTGGGGAGGAGGGAATATTTATGCTATGCAAGCCTAATTTAGTGTTGATTCTTTTTCCAATGCGGAATTGAGTGTTTCTGCAATCATGATGTCTACTGATTAGATTTTGAAGGAAAGTAAAGAAGTTCACAAGAGGAGAGGATTGAATACCTGAATAAATTCAAAATACATTTAAAAAATCCTGCTTAATCAGATGCAATTAGTTTTATGGTTGAAGTAACATTTATGACAATTTTTAAATCATAACTGTGAAAGGGATCAGAGATTTCTAGCCTTGAAAGTATCTCAGAATCATAGTTAAACATCTTTATGGCCAGAGGCAATTATTTCCTAATGGTTCACAAGATATGTGAAAGTTGATGAAATCTATTGCATGAAAAAAATTAATTTCATCTTAGAAAAATGGAGGGCATCATAACTTTCAATGCAATAATTTCCTTCAGTGTTAGGCAATGCATTTTTCTAATTGATAATCATCCTTATGATGCTATCACCTTTTACATATTTAAATAAAATTATGAGCAACACTGATTGTTAGATCAGAAAAGACCTACAGAATGAAATGATTCTCTTTACCAGGACTGAATGACGTTGCTACAGTCACTTGGTGACCTGGCTAGCACAGGATTGTGCTTAGTTAACTAAGTTGATGGTTTAAACTGAACAGCAGCACCTTGGAAGGCAGACCTGCAATCTGTTTCCCAAAGGCATGACCTTGAAACTCTTGGAGCCATTATGCTCTGCTTATATGGATCAGCATTGCTTCAGTGCTAACAGCAAAGCCACATGGCTCATTTTTGACACAACTGTACTATTAGTCCATGTCTCTTTAGCGTGAATTCAAGTGTATTCCACTGCTCCATAGTAATCTAATATGAGGACCAATAATAATTAAATTTGAAGAGAGCAAAAACGAGTTTTCTCTTCAAATAATTTAATTTTCAGATTACATCTTTAATTTTTAAGGCAGAATGAAAGAGAAATAAGTACATTTGCTGTGTTTTTCTTTTGCTGCCTCTCGGGTGGTATTGGTTATCATTTATAAATCTCTTTACCAATTACTATGAGTATCCCAAACCCCACTGTCATCAAGTGGATTCTAACTCATAGTAAACGTGTATAGGGGTTCTGAGGCTTTAAATATTTACTTGGGTAGAACTTGTTTTTCTTCAACAGAACTTGAAGCTCTGGCCCTGTGTTTAGCAGTCCAGTGTTTACCCAATGCTCTTTAATAATAGCTGCAGGTATTATAAATCTCTAAAAATTCATGAAGATCACAAAACATTAACTTTGCTGAAAGAGATAGTTCATGAAAAATTTAGGTAATTATTTTTTACTATGATGAGAGTGTAAACATTTATATTAATGAATAATTACATTTGAACACTAGAAATATAGTCTCAGGATTTGTTTATGACAGGGATCCGATCCAAATATTTCCATAACATTCATAAAAGTAAAAGGAAGATATTTTCTTTCTTGAATGTTGCATGCAATTTCAAACTCACAGAAAGGCAAATGAATAACACATCTCCCCCTGTATTCTTATGATGCATTAGTAACACATTCACAATCAATGATTATTTAAAAATATTTTTTAACTTAAAAATTAAAGTGCCTGTGGTAGGCAATTTGAAAAGTACAGTTGTTATATATATATATAAATCTTACTGCCAAGTAATAATATTGCCCTCACTAGTTTCACTAAAGATTTTTACTTCTAATATAGCTTCTGTTATTTGGAAAAACATTTTATCCTGAGTATTTTTTCATTAAATCCTATTCAGAAATACTTTAGTGAACAAGTAGTAATTCCAAACCAAACCTACTGCTACAGAATTGATTCTGACTCTTGACGATCGATTGGGAATACTAGAACTCCTCCCTAGGGTTGTGCTTGGGGCACTGTTGGGTGATTCAAACTCAGCAGCAGCTCCACGGTATAAAAATGAGGCTTTCTGATTCTCACAAACCCTATGTAGACTGTGTAGACTCGATGGCAATGGGTTTGATTTGAGTTTGGGGCTCTGGGGTTTCCAAGACTGCAAATATTGATGGGATCAGACAGCCGTCTCTTTCTCCCACAGAGCAGCTGGTGGATTGGAGGTGCTGGTCTTATGGTTCATAGCTTCCTGTGAAACCCACTGTGTCACCAGGCAGGGCTTTCTTCTGTTTTATGCCTTAGTTTTTCCAATGTTTGACAATTTTAAATAACAATTTGATTACATTTCTACTTATTTTTCTCATTGGTTTTTCTCATTGATTATATTTCTCATTGGGCAGGTTTCTAGAGGGGAATCATTGAATGAAGGAGCATGCATATTTTAAAGTCTTTTAATATATGCCATGAATTACTTTATCAGTCAGGCAGACATGCCCATCAGCAGTATATAATGATGTTCTTTTTTATCACATTCTCACTATTAAATATTAACTTTTATTCATATTTCCAGTTAGATATTCATACTATCTCAGTGCCATAGAGTTGTTTCTTAGTCATGCAATCAAAGCTACTTATTCTTTGTTTTCTGCTTTCTTTGTAATGTAATTCTTAAAATTCTATTTATTTGGTTATTTATTTTTTTACTTTTATACTAATGTAATATGTACAAATAAGGAAGGTTGGTGATTTGAAGCATCACAGTAGAACTTGTTGTAGAACACTTCTTGTTCTGATCATTATTTTTATGAGGAGTAACTGTGATTTTTAAAATTATAGAACATTGTTCTGTCAACTTCTTGAGCATTTCTGAATATTTATGAGAGAGTTCATCTACACAATATCCATCATGAAAACATTAAGGAAATAAAAATAGGGTAGAAATTTTATCTAAGACAAGAATTTTATATTTTCTAAGTAGCTATTTTAAAAATAATAATGACCTCCATCATTTCAATAACCTTCTCAAATTAGTAACTCTATTACCTGTTGTAGGATTTAGACTTAGTTGTACTTTAACCCAAATTGTTGTAGGATTTAGACTTAGTAGTGGTTTGACCCAAATTGTTCATTTCTCCCCTCCCCCCTTTTATTCTCTCCACACGAGTTATTATTCTCTCTTTTGATGTTATTTCCCAGCTCAATCTGGTCACTGATGTTCCTGATTAGGAGTTACTAGAGCAGAAAATTAGGAAGAGTTTTGTTGTTTACTCTATACATAGTGACTGAGGACTAGAATAGAGAGTATTTAATGACAGCAGAGCTGGCAGGTAAGATATACTCAATTGGGGAGATTTTTTTTTTTTTACTCCACAGAATCCTTGACTATAACAAGATGTTGTTAGTTGCTAGTCAATTCCACTCACAGTGACTTCACATGCTACCAAGAAGTACTGCCCCATAGCGTTTTAGATATAGGCTACACTCTTAATAGAAGCATATCACTAGGCCTATTCTTTGGTAGTTTTTCTGGGTGGATTCAGGCCATTAGTCTTAAGTCATCAGAAAAGTACAAATCATTTGCCCCACTCAGGAACCTATGACAAGTTGGAACGTATAAGGATATGGACTAAAATTTTACATAATTCTATGTTACTCCCAATGCTTCCTCTGTAACTCACTTAACCAATGTGATCTGCCAACCACATGAAGGAAACCACCTTTCCAGCCATCACTACCTGGTATTAGGAAAATGGTATCCAGTTCTTAGTGTACAATTGGGCCACCAAGCAGTGTTCCATGCAGTCTGTTGTCTATAAAACACAAAACTACTCTTTACACATCTTTTTCTGTGCTCTCTCACAGTAATCCATCTTAGGGAGAGGAACGGTAGGGGTGGGGGTCAGCAAAAGCAAGTGGAAAACACCCAATGTAGTAAACTAAATCAACCACCGATCCTGCTGGGAAGCCACCCTTCACGAAAAAAGCTTGTCTTCAACATTCTTAAATATTACAGTGATATCCACCTTGCAGTCAGGTTCCACTCAAAGTTCATGGAAAATTAAAGGTAGCCTCTGATTCCTAAGAGGGGCCTAGAATATGGCAGTCATAAAAAAAGCCTTGGTGACATATTTTAACTAGAACACGTCCCAATATTCATATTTTTATATCATTAAACATCTGGCATGAGCACCTTTTCCCACCCACCTCTCTGCCAATAAAACAAGGTGTGTTTTAATTGGTCCAGGCTTCATGACTTAGACCCTGAAGCGAGGACAGCTATTAGACTCAACTCTTCCTTCCAGAGATTTTGCTATACCAATGAATTGATGTAAGTGTAGAAGGAAAAATATTCACAAAATAATTTTAAAGGAAATTACTGAAAACGACATTTTGGAAATCTCCAATCTACTTTAAAGAAGTGGGGTGATGGGGGTGGGGGAAGTGTGTGGTAAGGCAAGCAGTAATTATTGGAAAAAATATTTGGGGAAAATAACGGCCATCCTATGAGATCTCTAGGTCCTCTGCTGCCTCAGGCTCACTGGTCTGTCACTGTTGCAGCTAAATTTTTATTCTTTTAGAAAATCAAAATGTTATTTGCGTACCTGAACATATTTCTAGGAAGTATGCTGTAGACATATAGAAATAAGATGAACATCAAACAAAGAAATACGCTTGATGCTGAAATTAGAGAAATTGTAGTTCATACCACCAAATCATAAAATATGGTAACTATTGTTTTATCTAGACAAGGAAGATGAATATTGACCTTTGATATATATATACTCTTAATTGATAGTAAGGCGTCCTTGGGTGTTGCAAATTGTCGAGTGTTGAGTAGTAGCTGGAAATTGGTGGGTCAGACTCACAATCTGAAGTTTTATGTAAGTGAACTCATGCAGGATGCAATGAGGGCAAGAAGGAAATATTATTCATAGATAAAAGAACAAGGGAGAGGAATTATTTTTACATACAGCATCATCATTCCAAGAAGAAGCTTACGTGATTATAGAACTTGACAAAGACTTTATTAGGCCTTTATTTAATTCTTTGGAGGATGTTTCTATAGGCTGTTGTCTATAAGAGAATAGCAGAAAGTAATTGACTCCTGAGTTTTTCCTTAAATGTGAATTTAAAAGCAAAGATAGGCAGGTAATCCACATTGCTGTTAAAAATGAATTAAAACTATAGGCCAAGATCGTAGGCTAAGTCTGTACATGTTTTTCTCACTCCTGAAATCTCAGTGTTTTGTGTTACAACACAAAAAATGATTGTGAGTTCTAACGTGCTAGTTGGCTCTCCACCTGGTGACTCTGAGACATCGACTCTAGGGTACTTCCTCAAATGCCACCTCTGCCATCGCCCAAGGACTCCTTATGGCAGACCGGGCTGTCTGCACAGAGGTTGAAAACAATGCCAAATACCCACTCTTTGAATTCTCTGTTACACTGCAGACATGAGCATTGAGCACAATATGAGCGGTTGGCCCAAAGGAGAAATCTAGAGAGATTTTTAGGGAAATATTTTCTCACCACTTTAGAGTTATATGAAGGGGCTTCAGAAAGTTCATGGACAAAAGGAATTACAAAGATAATGAAAAATGTCCACAAACATTTTGAAGCCATTTTGTACATAGGAAAAATGCCAACAAATAATTTCCCCATCCACACACTCCGATTTGTTGTATGTACCTGGAATTACTGCTGCCATTTGTGACTAGGGAATATACTTACGGCTCATCTATGTCAAGGATAAACTCAGAGTCACCACATGTTGTCAATTCTGACACATAGTAACCCAATATAATGCGGTAAAACTTCCCCTTTTGCCTTCTGAGATTGTCACTCTTCAAAGGATGAGAAAACCTCGTTTCCCCTGTGGAGCAGCTGGTGGTTTTGAACTGCTAATCTTGAAGTTAGTAGCTCAAACATAACTGACTATATCACCACAGCTATTCATAAATAGAAAAGAAAACTATTGGGGGAAGGGGAATGAACCTATTTCTTACAGAGCATCTATGGATGCTCTGCATTAACCATGGAATATTATCAATCAATATTGCCGTTCATTTTATAATACTATTTGGATGTTCTGTTTCTTTTAACTAAAAGTCCAAAATAAAACCTATTAATTGATAATCTCATTATCACATCCACTGAGTTTTAATTAATTTCTATCACTTAATTTTAAAATATGAGCAAATAGGCAAGGCTCACCCAAATTGTAAGGAAAGCCTTCATGAAACAGGAATGAGAGATATAAAATCAGAAAGATTACTTCAGGGAGAAACGGTATAGTTAGTGAGCAGAATATAAATTTAAAAACTAAACCCTCTAAATTACTGAACTCAGAAAGATTCAAAGTAATTTAAAACAAGAATAGGACAATGTGAAAATGGAACAGTAAGCAAGATATGGCCACAGAAAATAAAAATGTAATGCTGACTTAAAACATGTCAAAATACAAAGTTGAAGGGAGTTTCTAAAAATAAAACAAAATGACAAAGATGAAGGGAACTCACAAAAGAAATTAGAAGCTCCATCAGAAGAATAAAAAATAAGTGACAAAATGTCTGGAAGAAATAAAAAGGAACAGGATTCTTATCTAATGATACTGAATCCCAGAAGAAGAAAAAAAAGACTTAAATGAATTTATAGTTCTGGAGCAAGTTTATTTTAAGCCTACAATTTTATAAGCAACAAGTATAAGTAGAATAAAGTGATTTCTAGATGTTACAAATCTCTTTGTTGGAAAATTAATTGAGGGGTCAAAGAAGGATACATTATGGAGAAGGTGAAGCCATGGAAGCAGCAAGACCAAGGAGGAGGAATCTCAGGATGACTCTGGCTTGGCAGCACTAGAGGGAGACTCAGTTTCCAGATGGTGGGCTGGTTGGTAGGCAGAGCAAAGCAGGTCTTCACAGTCACCTCATCACAAAGGAGAGGGGTTGCAGAGAAAGGAACACAATGAGAAAGGCTAGGTTACCCACCCCCCTTCCCACACACACACAGCTATTATATACTTGCAATCATTTGATGTAAGTTGAAACTGTTATGAGAAAGCTTGATAGTCATAATAACATATGCATAGTTATTAATTTTCAACTCTAGGTAGATTTCAGGGAAGATAAAGAAAACTTAATTACTGCAGAGAAAGCATAGAATGCATATGTTTTCCATAGACAATGTAAAAGTAAACAGTTACTCAAGGTTAGGACATTGGAATTAAATTAGAAACACTGACACTAAATCTAGAAGCATTAATATCTTACATAATTCTGGTTTAAGAGAGGTTGTCTGGAATATATTTTTTAAGAAATTAAGTGTATTATCTAATGATACTTACCAAACCAAAATAATCTCCTGATATCAAATCACTTACCACTAATAGTGACCCTATATAGGGTTTGTGAGCCTAATCATCTTTTCAAGAGCAGGTATCCTCCGATTTCTCTCACTGAGGCTGGTGGGTTTGAACCACTGACGTTTGAGACTAGCAAACCAATGCTTACCTGATAGTGCCACCCATTGTGCTGTTTACCGCAAGGTCATAAGTTCAAAGCTACCAACTGCTCCCTAGGAGAAAGATAAGTCTTTGTACTCCTCTAAAGATTTAGTGTCAGAAACCTCAAGCAATAGTTCTACTCCGTCCTAAAAGGTGGCTATGAGTCATAATTGACTCTATGGCCATGAGTTGGTTGAGCTTTTCAGTCTCAAGAAGGTGAAATAGCTTTGTTCGTAAGGTCAGAAGATGGGAGTGTAGGTAGGCAAATTGACCTGAATTGTTATACATTACAATAAAATTATGCTTCATTTGTTAAAGAAATGCCAATGTTATCTAAGAATATTAGTTAGAGATATAGGGATAACCTATAAGAAGAGGAGTTTAGAAACAGGTATGTTGAAGAACAAAGGAACTAATAGCTACTCTAGATTAAGAAACCGAAGCCTTGTTTGCATTTTGAATTTGAGGAAACAATAATTTCCAGATAAGTAAGAAAATATGAGTATGACCTGTATATTAGGTGGAATCAGAAAGTACTCAATTTGTTAGATGAGACAATTGTATCATACTATGTTAGAAAATGTTTACACTTTTTAATAAATTCACTGACATTGTATTCCCATAAAGAATTAGAGTTTAAATACAGGCATTTATGTATGTAAATATATTATATGATGATGGGGAAATGGATCTATGTGCGTATATTTATAGGTTTAGTATTAAGGCAACAGATGGACATTGGGTCTCCACTCAAGTACTTCCTCAATACAAGAACAGTTTGTTCTATTAAACTAGCATTCCATGATGCACACCTTCCCAATACGATAGCTGAAGACAAAGCAGGTGAATAAGCAAATGTGGTGAAGAAAGCTGATGGTGCCCAGCTATCAAAAGACATAGGGTCTGGGGTCTTATAGGCTTGAAGGTAAACAGCGGCCATCTAGCTCAGAAGCAACAAAGTCCTCGTGGAAGAAGCACACCAGCCTGTGTGACAACGAGGTGTCGAAGGGATCAGGTATCAGGCATCAAGAACAAAAAAATCATTGTGAATGAGGGGAGTACAGATTGGGAACCTAAAGCCCATCTGTAGGCAACTGGACATCCCCTTACAGAAGGGTCTTGGGGAGGAGAGGAGCCAATCAGGGTGCAAAGTAGCAACGATGAAACATATAGCCTTCCTCTAGTTC
>NW_022111321.1:14898601-14904334 GCF_000313985.2 Echinops telfairi
GGGTAAAAAGACTTTCCACCATGTGATGATTAGGTATTGCCAAATGAATGTCAATGAAGATAAATGTAATTAATGTTGAGAGTGTGATACAGTAAGATGAGCATGATTTAAGGAGGTAGAATTTATCTTATTTGAATCATAAAGTATAATATCTTGTGAATTTGTAGGCAAATGTATTTCCAAATTTAAAATATGGCATTCAAAAATGTTATTTAAACCTTATAAAACTTTCCATTGTATAGCCAGGAATATTGAGCATAGACAATTTGTTCAGTGTCTTCAAGGTAACATTTTTTGAAGTGAAAAGACTGTATGTCAAGCTTCGGTATGCCTATCTTTAAACTCCATGCTTTTTCTACCGATAAAAGATGCAAGATTAATAACAATATTAATGGAGAACAACTGACAGAGTAGGAGAAGTTTCTTGGGAATCATATATCAGATAAAGATAAAATAACCTGTGTGTGTGTTTACGTGTGTGTTTAAAACCACAAGAGAACATGGAGTCCAATAGAAAAATGGACAACATACTTTAGGAGACACTTCACCAAAGGCCGATAAGTATGTGAAAGGATGTTCACTGGTAGCTAGGGCCAGCACTCATCTGTCAATTTGTAGTACTTTGGTGGCTTGTGTGATGGATGCTGTGATGCTTGAAGCTAGGTCACCAGTATTTCAAATACCAAAAAGGTCCCCCAGGGTAAAAAAGTTTTAGAGGGCTAGAAAATTCATTTCTGAACAATTATCTACTGGATAATTATGGAGCTGTGGGATATTGTCTGCTATCATGTCATAAGATGAGACACTCAAAATGTCACTAGGGAAGAGCTGACTTCTCAAAGTAGAGTCAACCGCAGTGGTAGGGAAGCAATCCTTGAGAGTTCATTTGCCGATGTAATATGTTTCACAACCAGAAGAAAGGCAACAATAAGAACGTGGAACATACAAAATATGAATATAAGGAAATGGGAAGTCGTCAAAAGTGAAAGGGGGCACTGCTGTTTTTGTTGTTAGGTATCTTTGAATTGGCACCAACTCAGATGCAGTAAAACAAAACACTCTCCTCCTCGCCCCCCTGCACAACTGTTGTTATGTCTGAATCCATTGTTGCAGCCACTTTGCCACGGTGTCAGTTCTAGGCATAAGTGAGCTGATATAAGCTGGTGCTGATGATATTGAATCAGACAAACATGTGGCTTACTATGCAGGCAAGGACAAAGAGCAGATGAATGATGTCACATTCATCATCAAAACCATCTCGAGATTTATCCTGAAATGTTGTCAATAATGTAACATACATCCTCCTAAAAAATAGACCAGTTAATATGCTACTATTGAAATATGTGTACCAACCATTAGAGCCAAAAATAAAGAAAAAAAGTCAAAAGAGTCCTACCAACTTCTGCAGTATGAAGTTGACCAAACACATAATCAAGCTGTATTGACAATTGTTGGTAAGTGCAATGTGAAAATTGGAAACAAAGAAGAAGGGTGGATAATTGGAAATTTTGGCTTTGTTGATATAAATGATGCTTTAAATCACATGATAGAACTTTTCAAGACCAACGACTTCATTATTGCAAATACCTTTTTCAACAGCATAAATGAGTATAAATGTGGACCTCGAAAGAGGAATTTCACAGAAATGAGATTGACTACATCTAGGCAAAGAGGCTCAGTATCACCAGTCAGAACAAGTCCAGAGCCAACTGTGGAACAGACCATCAATTGCTCATATACAAGTACAAGTTAATGCGGAAGAAAAAATTCCATGAGAGGCAAAACGTGACATGAAGTATAATCCCACTTTGTGTGCAGCCAAATAGTTGTGGGAAGAATAGGATTTAATTATTCTCTTAATCTGGTCTTACCCTTGATAAAATTGAAAGGAACTTTCATCAAAGATGTGGCCTACTGGTAAGAAAAATTGACTTTGTGGGAAAGCTAGCTCACTTGTTGTTGGTTCAGATCACACATCTGGCTTATCCATTTGTGAACCCCAGAAACTATCAGTATATTGCCATAGTGCCTACTAGCCTTAGATTTATTCAACTCTGCAGAGGCAATCACAAAACTGACCTTGGATTGATCCGCCTCTGCCTCCACCATTCTCTAGAGGAAAACCTTCAGCTTAACATCTGACTCATGGACTTGAACCAGACTGGATGTTTACAACATTGTGAGCCTCTTCCTTGAGATATGTATCCCAATCAGATATATTTGTGTGTGTGTGTGTGTGTGTGTGTGTGTGTGTGTACCATGGGTTTACTTCCCTAGGGAACCTAGCCTAACACAATCATTTAATCGGTAAGAAAAGGCCAAAATGACTTTCAGAAGAGACTCTGAAACTTACAATAGGAATGTGGAGAAGTTAAACTAGAAGAAGCAATGAAGTAAGAGGGCTGAACAGAAAATTTCAGAGTGGCTTGAGGAGACAAGTGAACATTATCATGATGTGTGCAGTCTTGATACAATTGAAAGGAATTTTCATCAAGGACGTGGCTAGATTTAGCTCTTTCAAAACAGGGAGGGTAAAGGGAGAATGGGTAGGAAGGAAGGAACCGATTACATGGAACTCTGTGTGACCTCCTCCCTGGGGGACAGACAACCGAAAAGTGGATGAAGGGAGACGTTGGACAGGGCAAGATATGACAAAATACCCATTTATAAACTATCAGGGGCTCATGCGGGAGGGGGGAGCAGGGAGGGAGGGGGAAAATGAGGACCTAATGTCGGGGGTTTCAATGGAGAGAAAATGTTTTGAGAATGATGTACAAATGCGCTTTACACAATTGATGTGTGTATGGATTGGGATAACAGTTGTATGAGCCCCTAATAAAATGTTTTAAAAAAAAAGAAGTAAGTCCAGAGTGCTCCTTAGAGGTAAGGATAGTAAAACTGGGTCTTATATATTTTGGACATATTGTCAGGAGACCAGTTCCTGGAGAAGGACATCCATTTTGGTAAAGTGGAAGGGTGGCAAACAAGAAAAGGGCCCTCGTGAGATGGATTGACACAGTGGCTGCATCAGTGGCTGAGGCAGAAGAGCAATGGGGAGGAGGATGCAGGACCATGTAGTGTTTTGTTCTGTCATACATCGGGCCGCTGTTGGTCAGAGCCAACTAGAGGGCACCTAGTAACAACCATTTAGAACGACATGAAGGGACTTTACAGTTTTCATGGAAAACTTGAATTAAAAGATAATGGAAATTATCCACCAACTTTTTGAAGTGCTTCTCGTGTGTGTGTGTGTGTGTGTGTGTGTGTGTGTGTGTGTGTGTGTGTGTGTGTACATTTCATAGCTTTAATGGATAGTGTCACTAATACTCTCTAGGACATTTTTTTGTCTGTGAAACCATCAGTGATATCTTCTATTTATAAAATGATTTCCTAAAACTGCCAGTTAATAATCTTTTGTTACACTAATGGGATTTGATATTTAGTAAAAACTGCAATATTCTGGCCAGTCTCAATAGATGAATCCTTGTGAAACCAGGTAGTTAAATCTGATAAGATGTCATAGATCTCAAATACAATTATTTTTGAGGACTGAGAAATAAGCTTAATTTTAATCCTTTTGTTTTTCCATTTTTCTTATATGCACCCTGCAATAGAATCAGTGGGTGATTTTCAGTTTGCTTAATGATGCCCCGAGGATACAAACATTTGATTCTCTTTTCAAAAAAGATAAGCAATTACAAGAAGTACTTAAATTAATTTATTCAAATTGAAACAGGCAATATTTAGGAGATAATTTGGCAATATTTGGGGGATAATTTAAAAGGAATTAGTTTGGGGGTAATGACAAAGTATCTGCCCATGGTTTGATTTGCCAAATATTTTATAGTTTATCTAGCAATTTCTAAAAAGGAAAAACACACCCTAACTCCCATGAACAGACCTTTAAAAACATTCTCAAGGCATCTTTTTCTAGAGGGAGCCAATGTCAGAGGTCCAGGAAGGAAAAAGAATGTTTGGAAACTGATGGTGCTAGCAATTGTACAACACTGCTTGGCATCATTGAACTATGAAATTATATGATATTTGTATTAACTCCCAATTAATAATAAATTAAAAAACTGAATTTTAGGAACGTTATAAATATTATAAACCAGTTTACTTGTCTCTCAGTTCTTCTCTCAAGATCAAATATATTATGTGTTTTATTATAGATGTATAAATTTCCTGCCCACCTACATTTTTTTTTTTTAAAAAAGGTTGAATGACTTCTCTGCTATAGTAATCTTGATGTTGGATTAGATATAGGTCAAATACTAGTAATGTGAACTTAGCGAGTTGAGAGAATAGATGGTAACGCCGGTATATTTTTGGAAGGCATTTAGGAAGAAGGCTTTGGCCTCCTGTTACATGTCAACCTTTGCTATTAGAAATGTGTTTCTTAAGAAATTTATCATGGAATACTTCTTTTATATACTTAGAATTAATAAGGTATCTCATTTTCAATTGTTTATCTGAATACTTTGACTCAGTGGCATGACAAAAATGAAAGATTATGAGATAATATTAAAGATGATGATTGTATCATCCTTTGTGTGTGCCAAACACGGTTTTAAATGTTTCACATGTATTAACTTATTTAAGCCTTACAAGTACATTATACTTTTATTCTTAAAGTTAGACAAAGAAACTTTCTCCCTCTGTTTCTTGCAAGTTGTCCAAATTACACACATACTGAGTAGAAAGGCCAAGGTTTGACCAGAGACTGTCTGGTTTGGAGTCGAGGGTTTTTTTGTCACTGCTCCTGAGTGGCAGTAGCAGAATAGGCCTGGTACAAAACCAGACTGGGGGAGCCTCAGACAAGGCAGAATATGAGGAGACACTGGAGCTGGAAGAGCAAAAAAATCCAGAAAATACAAAGCAAAAGTGTACAGTAATCTGTCAGAGTTTAATACATAAACAAAGTTATTCATCCCTGTGTGTTTTTAGAATCAGAGCCAATATAAAACATATTAAATCCTGCCAACTACTTAATTATAACTAGGATTATGAAACGTCCCTTTGAGGAGCAACTGATGTCAAAATGAGCCCAACAGCATTCAGACAAAATTGTTGTCGTTAGGTTCCATTGAGACCGTTCTAACATCTGGCCACCCTACGCACAACAAAGGAAAGCCCTGTCTGGTCCAGCTCCATCCTCACAGTGGTCATAGCCGAGCCCTTGGGTATAGCCGTTGTGTAAGTCTTATTCTTTTCTGCTGAATCTCCACTTTGCCAAACATAATGTCCCTTCACTCAAACGCACTGCCATGGCGTGGATGCTGACTCAGTGATCCTGTAGTGGAACTACTCCTGTGGGTTTCAAAGGCTGTATATCTTTATGAAACAGAAAGTCTCATCGCGCTTCTACGAATGAGCTGCTGTTCTGAATTGCTTGTCTTGTGATTCAGAGTCCAGTGTGAAGCCCACTAAAAAGCAAGAGGTCCTTTGATGCCCCTCAGTGAGATAGTAATTAATACATCCTATCTATTTGTGAGATATTTCCTCCAATGAATTTAATCTTGATGAAACATTTTCACAGAAAGTAAGTTCTTATACACAGCTCAGTTTCCATTCCATTCATCAAAAACATTTATGCTTACATCCGTGCATGTTTGTGATGGATAAATCTTATTGGGCAATAATGATCCAATTCATAACTTTTGGGAAGGCAGGAAATAGCAACTAGTAATCCATCAAGTGAAATTCAGTTATTCATCAAAACCAAGTGCCTTT
>NW_022111321.1:14905286-14929560 GCF_000313985.2 Echinops telfairi
GGGGGGAAATGAGGAGCTGATGCCACGGGCTTAAGTGGAGAACAAATGTTTTGAGAATGATGAGGGCAATGAATGTATAAATGTGCTTTGCACAATTGATGTATGTATCGATTGTGATAAGAGTTGTGCAAGCCCCTAATGAAATGATTAAAAAAAAAGATATGCTGTACCAAGGGCTCAATAGAAAGTAATTTTCTAGAAAAGAATGATGACAACATATGTACAAATATGCCTGATCAATGATGTATGGATTGTAATAAGAATTATAAGAGCCCATAATAAAATGGGGGGGAAATGCTAGCTTTGAATAGTTGAAGTTGTGTACTAAAAGAACTTTTGGCCGTGGTCCTGCAGATATTAATGAAAATGTATTTATGATTATTGCATTTTCTTCATAAGGATGGGGTCGAGAAAGAAGACATGTTAAGTGAATATAAAGTGAATAGTGAAATTGATTAATTTTATTTTATTTTGTTTATCATTCTCTAATTTATTAAAAATATATGTTGAACATTTGTTATGTGCCAGGTATTATGTTGGTATTAAATAAAATTTTGTCAACTCTGGAAAACCCAAAACAAAACTAAATAGATGACATTTTCCAAAGATTAAATAATACAATTATTTTAATTTTTCTTTCCCTATATTGAAATCATTTCTACTTATGCAAGCTATTATAGAGAATCTAATCTGTTTGAAATATAAAATAATTTCTATCTTGAACTTAAAGCAGTATTTGGCATGCAGTAGGCCTCAGGAAGTATTTCCTGTTGTTATTTTTGTTATTCTAATTGAACATTTGAAGTATTAAAGAAAAACCTTAATATCTGGAATTATTTTCTTTTTAAAATATTTTAATATTTAATTTTTAATATTTTACTTTTTGAGTAAGTCATCTATAAATGAATACTGTGAGGTGTATTTTGTAGTTACCTTACCAAAATCATACAAGATTTCATTATCTTTTCTTTCTTCTTGACCTAATACATTATTTCATATCCCCCTTTTGTTGTTTTTGAACATATCTTTGGATATAAAAAACAGTTTCCTTTTCATAAACTGTCGAATTCTTAATTTTTTTCTTAAATGAATTACCTGATTTCTCCACTGAGTACTGAAATATTGTTTCAACATATCCTGGAGATCATTCAGTCTCTCTTTATTCATGGAGAAACATGAAGAAAGGTATAAAATAATTTCAGCAATGGGCTTCTCTAACTATATGTGCAAATACTTTCAAAGCCACATAATATAAATACATATAATCAGAGTCATCTAGAATACACAAACCATAGACAAGGTAATCCCACCTAGCAATGTCTTTTATTAAGAAAAGCCCGTGCAAATATGTACTTTCAGCTAGATTTTATTTGCAGCTAGCAAAGAAACTTGATTTGATGGTAAAGTACCATTTGCAAAATTTCCTGTATTTATCTTCCCTGAATTTAATGTTTGTTAGAGAGCATAATAAATGCTCTTAAGGTGATAAACAGAAGGAGAGGTAACAAGTAAAACAGGTGGTTTTCCCAAAATTTCACTGAGTGTCTAGAAGTCAAAGTGGTGTAGGAATGGAGATGAAGGAAGGATCAAGGATTGCCCTTAGTCATGGCATTTAAGAAGAATACCTGAAAAATAACTAAAAAGCATGAAGTATAAAGGTCACTTGGTTTTTTTAGAATACTTAATCATAAAAGTAATCCACAAATGGTCATTCCTGTAAAATATGAACATATTATAGAAAATCTAATGTCGCCTTTAACTCTAATGTATTTTAGTTTTCCACATGCCGCCCCAGGGTTTACTGAATCTCAAATTGAAAACTGGTTCATAAACAACACCAGTAGAACTATACATGCTGTCACTGAAACCATTTCAAGTGGATCGTGACCCTATAAGATATCATAGAACTGCCTTTTGGGGTTTCTTGGACTTTGAATCTTTATTGGACCAGCCAGACTCATCTTTCTCCCATGGAATGGCTTGTGAATTTGAACTGCTTACCTTGCAATTAGCAACTCAATGAATAACTCACTACATTACCAGGATGTCTCAATAGAATTATAGTTCTCATTTAAAATGTTCATCATCATCCAGTCTATTTCTTCTTTTGACTAATTCATGTCGTTTGAAAGGTGAATATGTCACCTCTCTACCTAAAAATAAAAACTTTCATAATGACCTGAACTTACCATGCTTATTATATGTTTTTGTTTTCCAAATGAGGGATATTGTGTAAAGGAGAATTCATTTTGCTAAGAACAGAACTAAGTGGCCTTAGACCTACTTTACATTTTGTCGTGCTTTTATTAAGTCACCTCATCCTCTCAACAATTAAAAATATATACAACAAAAATAATTTTGTTAATAAAATGTTTATAATAGCTTCTCTGTCACATGTATAAATGTATTTATTAAAACCTGAATGCTTATAGCTGAAGTTTGAAAAGAAGAATTGGTAATTTATGGTCAGTCAGTGGTTCTCAACCTGTGGGTCGTGACCCCTTTGGGAGTCTAATGACCCTTTCACAGGGGTCGCCTAAAACCATCAGAAAACACATATTTCCGATGGTCTTAGGAACCGTGACAGTGCTCTTCTATCCATCCCACGGCGGGTCTGCTCACAGGCAGATATGCCCACATACGAGTACCCAACCTAATGATATTATCGCACCAACCCATTACATACACCCCATACGAATACAGGTGTAAGTGACAGGGTTGGAACCATATGTACTTATGCAGACCAGTCAAAGTGTAGAGAGCAGCTGCTGTGTAGAGAGTAGCCACTCTGTTAAAAGCAGCTACTGTGTTGAAAGCAGCAGTGTTGGAGATAAAACAACACTTCATGAATTATAATTACTGGGTAAATGTTGTGGAAGATGATCTTTGTTGTGCTCCTGCAAAGACTGCCCTGAGAATTTCTGATCTGGTGAGAAAGAAGCCATCTCAACCTTCAAATTGATGTGGCAAAATGTAGCAATGCAGTTTACTGTTGTTATATTAAGACTGTTACCCATGCTGCACCATGCTTCAAGACAAAATTTCATTATTTGTAATTAGAAATAAATATTTCACAATATATAATTACTTATTGTTTTTGTGGTTAATCATTATGCTTTAATTATATTCAATTTGTAACAATGAAAATGCATCCTGCATATCAGATATTTATATTATAATTCACAATAGTAGCAAAATAATAGTTATGAAGTTGCAATGAAAATAATTTTGTGGTTGGGGGTTCACCACAATATGAGAAACTGTATTAAAGGATTGTGACATCAGGAAGGTTGAGAACCACTTGGCCAAGTAAACAGACATAATTGGGAATTAAGGCAATGCCTTCTATCTATATTAGTTTCCTGTTACTGTCATAAAAATTGGTAACAGACTTAAGGACTTCAAACAACCCACATTATGAGCTTGTTGTTTGGGAGGGTCAGAAGTTCTACAGTAGTCTCAAAGGCCAGCATCCATCCTTGCATCTCTTGGGAAGAATGTTTCCTTTCCTTTTCCAATTGCTAGTGACCACCCACGGGACCTTGGTGGTGCAGTGTTAAGCGCTCCTCTGCTAACCAAAAAGTGTGTGGTTCAAACCTACTGAGAGGTTCCATTGAAGAATGAGCTGGCAATTTTCTCCAAGAAAGATTACAGTCTACGAAGCACTATGGAACAGTTTTACTTTAACACCTGGTTCCCTACAAGTTGTAAATCAACTCGAGGGCATTTAACAACAGCATAGGTGACCAACTAAGACTGAAACACTGCTAGCTTTGATCTTTTATTCCATAGTCATGGTTCTCCCTCTTAACACAGCTGAGGAGTTCCTCTGCTTTTAAGATTATAGATGATTAGATTGCTCCTACCCAGAGAGCCCACCATATGCTCTCCATTTTCAAGCTTCATCATACCCAATCTTTGAGCTTACTCATATCCATCCGGTTCCTTTTGTCATGGAAGGTAAAATATGAACAAGTTCTAGAATTGGAGCCCAAGACATCTTACTGAGGCCAATGGTTTACTTGGCCTTTACATCTATTATCAAAATAGATGGAGAAATGGCTTGGGTGAGCCTTAAGAAGAAGTTATCTTTCAGAGAAGGTAAATCAAGATTTTTTGTTTTTAATACCTCCAAAGTAGACAAAATACGGTTAAAAAGTAAGAATGGGAATAATTTTGGCTTGAATTGTATAGTTAATATTGCATTAGGGGGAGAAAATTCAGGCAAGACAGTCATTATATCACTACTCAGAGAAATACCTATTAATATTAAAAAAGTTCTATTCCAGTCTGAGAAATGGTATTTAGAGAGTCTATTAAATATGCATGTTTGCACACTCCTCTCAACATACAAGGGCAGTTCATAAGGCTTGTGAAAGAATTCCATTATCTTTCTATTCCACTTCTCCGTGAACTTTTTAAAGCCCTAACATATAAGCTGATTCAGGAGGACTGGGTTGAGGCTTAGCATTTTGCTTGTCCTTAGAAGCACACCAGTCGAGTCTGATATCTGTGTGTTTTACTGCACATTTCAAGAAAGACCAGTGCAGTGGTTATTGCTCTACAACTGGGGCTAAATCAGCTTACTCACTCATCGATATTTAAACCTCTAACTGGGGAAAGCATTTATTATTCAAAGCAGGTATTTAGTATATAAATAGCACAAAACAGAATTTTAATTGATTGTAAAATAGTTGAGGCTGATGAAAAACATTATTGTTGTCATACTTAACTATTTCTTTGTCAATTTATATTTCAGTACAATTAAAATAAGCTGCCTTTGAAATTTAATGCAGCAAAAAAAGCAAATGCATTAAAATGAACTGTAGTTTTTAAATATTAAACTATTCTATTTCAAAATACTACTTTAAAATACTTTAAAAGCTATATTCAATTGATCTGATAAATAAAATATAACTAACTTCAAGAACTTGTTTTATAGGGATAACATTTCTGAGTGCAAATATCAGTATTTCATAATTAAGTTAGCCCATGTTAATTAGGTACCTAAATGGCATTTTCAAATAAAATAGGAAATTAAAAAAAACAATGGTAAATTTAAACTGTCATATGTCATGATTCGGCAATGTCTTAAGAACTGATGAAATCCCTTTCCAGGTCATACAGAAAGATAAAGAAGGAAACTCCTCTTGTGGGATTTTTTCTTGTAGAATCAAACATTTGCCCATTTCACATACTTTAAAAGGTGCTCCTTCTGGTTTTGTAGCTTTCCAAGTTCAATGCAAAATTTCAGAGGATTGATTTGAATTTGTACATTCTCTTTACATATCAGCCAGATTCTTTTCAGGTCATATTTAAGAATTTATGATATGACACATTACTATGTGTTAAATGTTTGTTTTTGCCAGGTTTTTAGGAGCTGCTGGGAGTCAGGCGCTCCCCTGGCCCTTTATTTTCCTGTTGGGTTCAGTAGTACTTGGCAATGGACACACAGAGCTCACAGACAATATTAACAATTATATTATGTGTTAAGGAATCTAACATTACAAAATGTTAATTATGCAAGTCCTTTGTCTGCAACACCTCTTTTTTATTTTATTTCTTTCAAAACCATTTTATTGGAAGTTAATACAGATATCATATCATTCCATAGTTCAATCGTATGAAGCAGTATTTTACATTGCTGCCACAATTTCAGACATTCTTTTCCTTCTTGAACTTCTTAACGTCAGCTCCCTTTTACCCAAGTCCCCCCACCACCGTTGTGCCCCCCAGAAACCCTTATTCTACTTGCTATCCATGTAGGTCCAACAATCCTGGGTTTCATCTACTGAAAAACAGAAAAAATTATAACAAAAATTAAAGAGGCTGACCCACAGTTCGATAACACATCTGAGATAAACCCCAATATGAACAAACAAAAAACAAAAAAATACAAAAGTGTTGAAAACCAGATCAGGTCTAATGTGCATCACAGGGGGGTATCAACTGACAAGGTTGAACCAGTTCAAGTCAGGTTTATCATGTTGATCTTACATAGTCATCTCTCCAATGGACTCTATTTGGTAACCAGTTTCCTCCCATCCCTCTATCATTGATAGAGGAAAATCGCTAGAGGCTTGTTTCCTATGCAGATCCCACAAATAAACGTATCTTGAGCTCCCACTACAGAAGATTGCAGTCTTCTGCAATCTGGAGTCTCACAGTTTAGACTCTGGTGCATTGCCTTCCTCAGTTTCAGATTACATGATTTAAAATCCTTCTGTCACTGTTGTTGCTGTGCTTCTTCCATGCGGACTTAGTTAACATATCTACCTAGATGGCTGCTTGTTTGGAAACAAGCCTTTAAGACCAGACAATATTATATCTGATAGCCAGGCACCATCTAATTTCTTCACTACACTTTGCTATAGCACCCATAACTTCTGTGTTCCCCCCTGAGGGCGGGTAACAAACAGGGCCATCATGTAAGAACTAATTGTTCTTAAATTAGAGCTAGGATTTAGTGTGAGTCTAAAACCCATTCCTGGATTTGTTTTATTTTTTTGTCTGTTGATTTTTCCCAGTGTTTTTGTTGTTGTTTTCCAGGTCATTTATTTCTGCTGTAGTTTTTATGATTTATTTTCTTCTGCAATTGGAAGGCTTAGTAAGAATAACTTAAAAAAAGGAAACAAAATTTTGTTTTATAACAAAACAGATTTTGTTCCTTATAATTGTCTGTGTTGAGTTCATTTTGTTTCTGGGTTTTCTAATCGTTGTTGTCTGCTCTTTCATTTCCACGTTTGCTGGCCAATTTTGTTGATCCTTTCAAAACTACTAAGAGGAGTGCTATAAACAGAGAATCAACAAAAAAGTAGACGTAAACCTGGGATCAATAGACATGACCAAAACCCCAGACCAAATTCACTACCATCAAGTCAATATTAACTCATAGTGACCCTATAGGACAGGCTAAAATTTCAGCTAGCTGGTATTACAGGCCTGCAAACCATGCAGTTAGCTGAACAATGTATATAACCACGATGCCAAACACCACCACCCAAATGTCAATCCACTTAAAGCAATATCCAATTAAAACAAACTTACAAGAGTGAACAAAATAACAGGCAGCCAGAGATGTAATTCAATAATGGAGACAATTACAAAGGGAAGAGTGTAGATAAAAATCATTCAACTAGAGAGGAAGTCAAGTAGTTTTCCAGAGAGAATGGCTTTTTAAACTTGGAAAGAAAATAATAAATAACAAGTAACACAAAGAAAATGGGAAGACCTCATCAAAATGAAAAAGAAGAGAATCATAAAGACTTAGTAAGAATAACATAAAAAAGGAAACAATGACTAGAAAGCCCAGAAACAAAATGAACTCAACACAGACAATTATAAGGAACAAAGAAGCTAACAACACCACAGAAAAATGCACAGCAAAATGGTATCTGCTTGAGAACAACACACTTTAGATACAGAGACAAAAATAGACTAAAAATCAAAGAATGAAAACAAGCTAAGTGCAACAACATCATCAAAAAACAAGGAGTGGCAATATTAATTGCCAATAAAATAGACCTCAAGGCAAAAGTCAACATGAAAGAGAAAAAGGACATTACATAATGGTTAAAGGGACAATTGAACAGGAAGATATAACCATAACAAGTATCTATGTACCCCATGAAAGACCTTCAAAATGAATTAACCAAACCCTTATCAAGCTGAAGCAAGAAATGGACGTCCCGACAACAGTAGGAAATGGCAATGTATCTCCTCTCGAGGAAGGACAGAACAACTAGAAAGACAAAGAAGAACTAAACAACACAATCAGTCAACTTGATCACTTTGACTTATACAGAACACTCCACCCCATCACAGCACAATATGCATTCCTTTCTAGTGAAGTGGAACATTCCCCGAAATGAACCATTTGCTAGAACATAAAACAAGCCTTAATAAATTATATATATAAAGAGACAACAAACCATTTTCTCAGATCCCAAGTCTATAAGATGAGGGTGCATGCAGGATCAGGCATTATTCATTTTGTTGTACACAAGGCCACTATGAGTCAGAATCAAATAAAGGATAGCTAACAACAGCATGATTTAGAAGTTTGTCTCTGTAGGATGAGTTTGGTGTTGACTTAGTTGAAAGCAAAAGGGTGGACCAGGCATCTTAGGAAGATGACAGTAATACTATGACATTTGTTGGCTATATTATAATCCAGTCCTAGACAAGAAATATAAATTGCTATGTAATTGGACCACATGGCTTCAATTTGCTTGCTCCTTTTAAACTGTCTCTCCTTAAGCAATGAATCCAATTATTCTAGCTTTTCCACTATGTGGAATATCTTAATTAAGCTGCCTATACACATTCTATTTTCGTAATTATTAGGAGTGGAAATTAAATTAGTGCTTCAAAAGGAAAACATACTTCTCAAGTTCAAAGTAACATTGCAAGAGGAAAATGGAAGGTTGCTTCAGCACCCTAATCTGGCAATCTAAAACAAATCTTTCATTCCATGAAAAATACACAAATGCTGACTCAGGCAAGAAGCTCAGTTGTAAAATGAAAACCTCAGTAATGCTAGGCCATCATCTCACATATGAAAGTATTAACCTTCTCTCCTTAATCCTCAGAGACTTGTAAAGAATTGAAGATATAAGTGCCTGTGTAAAACAGGGAAGCTCTGCGTGGAGGCCATTTTTACAGTAGTAAAGGAGCTCCGTGGGGGATATGATCTTACAGTAGCTGACAGGCTGAGGGTTCCTGTTCCTCTCAAGGTTTTCATTATACTTGAAACTCAGGAAAGCTAGTCAATTAATGGCACCTGCTTTGAGTTGATTTCTACTTTCAAATAATTATGTATGAATTTGTTGCAACATAGAATACATTTCTATGAATAACTTTTACTTGCTCCTGCTGCTTTTGTAAAAAAAAAAGCCTTGTATCATTTTACTTACAGGGGGAAAAAGAAAAATTTGTAGATTTTTTTGTGACACAATTTAATTCTTAATTAAATGTCTGCTGCACATTTTGAATTCCATAACACTTAATTGTTTGAGTCACTCCTCTATTGAAATGATCAAAGAATAATGATTTCACATATGTAGGGGTTTCTAAATGCTCCTGCAAAAATGCCATTATCTTTGCACCATATGTTGCCATGTCTTTTTTGAAGTTCTGTCATATTTAGAATTTAAAGCATGGTGTAGTGAACATTTAGATTTAGTAAGCTAAGTGACAAGATAGGGTTTTTCTATTGCTTGATTTTTAAAAATAATACTTTGTGTTTTGGGTGAAGAGTTAAGCATCAGTTTAAATTCTCTTTAAACAATTGTCATATCAATTGTTCAGTGATATTAGTTTCATTCACGATGCATGAACATTTTCATTATTATCGTTCTGTGGTGCCATTTCTATTTATCTGTTTTCCTTGCCTCCTTACAGTCTCATCTTAGTTTTAAAGTAATTGTTGACACTTTCAGTCTTTTATCAAAAAGCAAACTCTCTGCCATCGAGTCAGTGCTGATTCAAGCAACGCCCTGTGGGTTTGTGAGACCGTAACTGCGGAAGAGAGTCGGAAACCCAGTCCTTTCCCCCCAGAGCTACTGGTAGTTTCAAACTGCCAACCATGCAGGTCACAGTTCAATGCATAACCACTACACCACCAAGGCTCCTCGTCTCATATAGCCACCTTTTTAAAGGAGCAAAATATGTATAGCTGGTATTCATTATTTTCAATTCAACTTGTTAATTGAGCTAAAAAGTTATTTCAGTGGTTCGTTTTGTTTGAAGGTTCGAACAGTTTATCAAGGCAATAATCTTAGGAAGTGTTCCAGTCTAAACAAGCCCAATAGATCTTTTGATGTTTCCTCTTTGGGGTGTTTGAGTTTCTGTTTTGTATTCTTCTCCCACTCCACCAGGGTTCATCCATTGGGCTCCTTCTAAGAATGGTCAAGACCATTTCCCAGGTACCACTTACATCCTCTGATCTCAGGACAGATGAGGCCTTGGTTGTATGGCTTAATTTCTAATAGAAAAAAAAATCAAGAGGCATAATTGACACTTTAAAATTCTGTCTGGTTGTCAAAGTTTTCCCTGTTATCATTCAATTTAATGATTTGATATATTCTACTAACAATACCTATACAGATCATCAAACATTAGTCATTACCTACTTATTGGTGGGGCTTCCTTTAAAATTCTTGAACTCAGGAAAATGATATCTCGGCAATGCTTTATTATCTCTAATGACTGTCAGGAATGTCTCACTATGTGTTGTCTTTTATTATTTCATAATCCATTTTTTAAACATTTGGGGCTCAAAAATTAGAATAAAATAAAATTTGGGGTTGGGTCTCTAATAACATATATCACACTTGTTTATAATGCACTGTGTGTCTGACTAAAAAAAACAGAAAGACGCATTTCAGATACATTGACAAGTATCTTTTGTTCCTAGTCTGACTATGGTGGTGCTATGGAAATAACCATAGTATATTTGCAAAGCATTTTCAGTACACTTTGGTCTTCAAACTTTTATAAATCTAGTAGTCAATTTTCAAGTATTTAAAGTGCCCCTGTGATAAAAGCAAGATATGTTAGACACAGAGGATGTTTTAATGAATAAAATGAATATTTTAAAAAATAAAGTATATAAGAGATATCACATATTGTGAAAAGGTGTCTGAGTTCTTAGGTTATGGACAGATGCTTATGTATAAACAAAAAGTCAACTCAGAGGACAATTTTATAGTCAATGACAAAATTAAGGATATGTACATATCTGAAACAACTGGTTCTTGCTGGACACTTTAAAAAATAATTTATAAGTACACAAAGAAGCAGTGCCAATATTTTTCTGTAGAACTGCTTATGTTAGAGCAAATAGAGAATGAAACCAAATAGCCTTCCATCAACAGTCGTTAAATAAACTCTCTCTTATCCATAAATTGGAATACAATTCAATAATTTGATTGAACAAGATATAAGTTTTTTCTTTAAACATATTATAAGTTAAAAAAATCTTTAAGGGTCATGATATCTTCATCTTTGGGTGCATGCATATATGTGTTTATACAAGTGTGTGTGTGTGTGTGTGTGTGTGTGTGTGATATCATTATAAGTGTCAAACCCTGAAAATCATAGTTCATCCAAGCGGACACATATTTTGGCAGGATGCAGTTCAACCCATGACAGGGAGTACAAGCCTCATGTGATGATTAAGCTCTTGAAATAAGGATAGTCCGACTTTAGAAGAATTGAAAGGATCGTTCCTTGGAGGTTAGGTGTTAGGGCTATTAACTGTAAAGTTGGTGGTTCAAACCCACCAGCTATTTTACAGAAGAAAAATGAGGCTATCTATGTCAGAAAAGATACAAAGCCTCAAAAGCTCTATGTATGTCACCATGAGTTAGAATTGATGTGTAAAATATTCAATCTATAAGTGTAAATAATACACTGAATTTGGAGGAGTTAGTGTAACTGAATTTGGAGGAATTAGTGTAATGTCAAAAAGAATTTTTTAAATGTGGTTATTGATTTAAAAATATTATGATAAAGAAATTGTTATCAAATATTCATCTAATTGATAAATACATTTATTTTAGTGTATTAAATTAGCCAGGAAAATGAATTGCTGTTGAGTTAATTCTAACTCAAACTAACCCCCTACAACAGAGTAGAACTGCCCTTTACAGTTTCCAAGACTGCAAATCCATACAGAAACAGACTTGTATCTTTCTCTCAAGAAGCAGCTGATGAGTTTGAACTACCAACATCCAACATCATAGTTAGCAGCCGAGTACTTTAACCATTGTGTCACCCGTGATTACTACTGGGTTAAATACCTCTAAGAACCTCTGAATACCTCTAATTAAGAACCTCTAACTATATGTATGTATATTTCTATGTTTAATGTGACTTAAAGAAAAATTTAGGTTGCACAAATGATTCACATTATTTCTACTGGACAGTGGTAGTCTAACAGAGCTTTCATTCAATCAGCATGAATTAGAGTGACTGCTGAATGACGAACTTTCTTGTAGGCCATTGCACTGTCATTTCCCCTAAGGTAAGGCTATGTATCAGAACATTTGTAAACTTCATTTTCACAAGTACAAGCAATCTGTGGCTCTTCACAATTGTTCAGAAGACAGTGTTTAAGGTTTAACTTCTTGAATCTCTGGGAATTAGACTGAGAACAGTCAACTCAGTTCTTGGATAGGAGATGATGGTCAGCCTGGCTCTAACTTCCTTTACCAGCTGTGGGTTATAGTCAACGCTGTGCAGGGAAAGTTCGGATTTGTGCTTAGTCCTATCTTATTGTAACCCAGTGTTATAGGTGGCTCACATGATTAATTAAGCAGCAATACAATTTAAGAAAAGCAGAGTTTGGTTCCCCAACATTAATCTCTAGGAAATGACAGTCGCCTTCATAGCAATGAATGATTTGGGCCAGAGAAGTAGTTTCTTTAGCAAAAGTCATATGCTGGTAGTGGCGATGCATACTTCTAGTTTGAGGAATGACAGAACTTTCACCATCGTATAAAAATACCTGAGAAACCATCCATTATTTTTGATAGGCGAAATACATTCTACTCAGAAGGGGGAAAAATCTGTCTTCTAGTAGATTAATAATACCTCTGAAATCCATAATCCATTTGTAAAAATGGTAGGTATTACATTTTTCTAGTCTTTGAACTGTAAGAAATTACATTGTTAAGATAAGGTTAAAATAGTTAAGGAACTGTGGTAGTTCTGTGAGCTGGGCATTGGGCTACTAACCAAAAGTCAGCAGTTCAAACCCACAAGCAGCTTAGAGGGGCAAAGATGAGGCTGTCTGCTCCTGTCGAGATTTATAGTCTTCAGGGAAGCTCTAAGTGGAAATCAACTGGACGGCAGGGCATTTGGGGTTTTATAGTAGAAGGAATAAGAACTCCCATGTTTTATTTCCTCTGAGTAGGCGTTAAAACATATCTGAACTGTTTTAGACATCTTATTCAGAGCTACTTAATAATAATTACACTTTAAATTTACATGGCACTTGATATATTTCAGAGGGTTTTTAAATGAGTTGTTGCATTTGAACTTCTCTAAAATGATGTGATATATTTCATAGTTTTCTCTTTTCCTACCCGTAATTACTCAGAGGTAAAAAATAATTATCATCTAAATACTTTAAAATTTTATATAGTAATTGGAAATAATAACAAAATATATTGAAAAATGAAACTGAACTTAGACACAAGATCTCTAAATGCAAACTGGAATGTTTCTTTCCTATAAAATAACATATAAATGACTTTCCAGAAGTGGCCTTAAATTTTAATTCATAAATGAATTATGAATTTCTATCAAATAGTCATTGTATATAAATTATTTCCTATGAATGAGAATATTTACTGCTATTTTTCATTACTTTTATGTCACAGAGTTAAAACCGAACAAAGCAAAACTTGCATAGTTAAGCCATCTAAACCCAACTCATAGGGACTCTGTAGGACAGGGCGGAACTTTCCCACAGTTTCCAAAGCTCTAAGCTGTATAGAAGCAGATTGATGCATGTTTCCACAGGACTCAAGACCTAACCATGATCTTCATAAAATACTATGCTCATTTGATGAAGCATACATTTAGATGATGCAAGCTTTTAGATAAGAAATACAGAAAATGGGAAGTTTTAAAGGATTACAGGAGAGAGAGACTAGGGAATGTAGAAGGAATAGAGGAAATTAAAATCCTATGGATAATATTGGATGGTGGGGGTGATAGCTAAACAAATGTCTCAGGTAAGTTTAGTGGCAAAAGCATAATAGGTTTTGTGTCTTTGACCAAAAAAAGTGTAGATTTTGACAACAATAACATTTGTGGACAATCAGCATTTTATGTTTCAGCTATTTGTTTAGAATTAGGTGATTGAGTGTAGTTTCATTTCAGTAACAAATATAAAATTCTAGAAAGGTTCTAATGGCTCATAGTGACCACACTGAAGGATAGGGGTGGGAGTTTGCAAATTAAATATTTTCTTTTCTGATTAAAAATAAGATAAATAAGAAAACATTTTTAAATGTGTTGCTCTTCACTCTTATTTCATTTTACAAGGAAAAGAATTAGCATAAGTAGAATTTTGAGTTTTTAACCTAGGCATATAGGAAAGAGCAGTAGCCCTTAGAATTGTCACAGTAGATCTTGTGAAAGCTGGAACTGTGTACGGTGGGAACGTGTCAGAGAAGCAAAACTGAAGTATTTTTCACAAATAGAGAATGGTTAAAACGTTGTGAGAAGTGCACCCAAGAAAAGGGTGAAAACGTGCAAAACCAGACAATAAAGGCAGTCCTGTGCAGTTCCGCGTGTAGCAGGTTTCACTGCATTGTTTAATACATTCGATAACCTGATGAATCAGTACTTGTTTAACTCACTAGAAAATAGTGCCAGCTTCTAGGTGCCAGACACGACTCCAAATGAACTGAATATAGAGAACAGAAAATTATGTAATATTTGAGAGACATATTCAGTGCTAGAGGTGCTCTTCTTGGGAGGGAACTAGAAAGGGTTTATGAAAAAGATAGACTTTGATTTGAGTCTTCAAATAAATGCAGATCTTAGCTATATCAGGATGACTTGGCAGTTAATTAGATATCAATGAGTTAGCAATTGAGGAAGAAGAATCAATGGTTCCTACGTGTTCAGACCTGGGTAATGAAAGTGCTGTCGATAGAAATAATGATGAATTAGGGATGAGGTAGGTGTTGAACTGCTGACATCAAGGTCAGCTGGCTAGCTGCTCCTCTGGAGGAAGATGGCCTTTCTACTCCCACCAAGAGTTGCAGTCTCAGAAACTCTTTGGGGCAGTTCTGCGCTGTCCAATAGGGTTGCTGTGTATCCGCCTCGAATGGATGGCAGTGAGTTTGGGATTTGGGTTTTTTTGGTAAGGGGCGAAGGAGAGCGGTGATGGAGACTCTGCTCTGGCATGCTAAAAGAAAGCCATGTCAATGAGCGGGTAGAGGTATGCAGATCGGTGGAAGGGTTAATACCTAAGACAGTCAAGTTGCACTATTTTCTCCTTCATGCAGGACTTTTCCTTTCAATGCAATAGATATAACTGACCCTATTTATAAACATATGTATAAATCCTTTTTTTAATTTTAGTCTTCACTTCCCTTTATTTCTCTAATCAGCACCATGTGATGGTGAGCCAATGTGTGTGTTTTTTTAGGAAATTATATTTTTAATCACTAAGAATGTAAGAATGACTTTCTATTCAACCTTAAGTAAAGAACAAGCTACCATGGCCATATGATAAATAATTCTTTTGGTTTACTTGCATCCCATAGTTCTCATCATTCCTATATATGTATACATATAAATATCTCTCATTTTTAGTATGTAATATATAAAATGAAAAATGATAATGGCATAGGGAAAAAATCAAGCTTTTAATACACTTGTATTTTAGCAACTAAAAAGCATCTAGTGTGTGTTGAAAGCAGGGAACACAATGGTTGATGAAATAATTATATCCAAGATGTCACTTTGAAGGCTAAGGTGAGTCTGACCCAACCTATGGACATTTTCAATTGCTTCATATTGATTTGAAAGCTGGACGATACATAAGGAATACTGAAAATGAATTCACATATTTGAATTATGGTACTGGGAAAAAGTAATGTTGAATATATCATAGAACTCTAGTGTCTTTTTTTCATTTTTTTATTGTGTTTTTTTTAATCAATTTATTGGGGCTCATAAAATTCATCACAATACATAGATCAATTGTGTAAAGCACATCTATACATTTGTTGCCCTCATCATTCCCAAAATTCGCTTGCCTCTTGGGTTCCCGGAATCAGCTCATTTTCCTTTTTTCCCCCCTCCCCCTCCCGTCCTCTGTTCCCCTCCCCCATGCACCCTTGATAATTTATAAATTATTATTATATCTTATATTACACTGCCCGGCATCTCCCTTCACCTACCCCTCTGTTGCCCATCCCCCAGAGAGGAAGCTATATGTAGCTCCCTGTGATCAATTCCCCCTTTCTACACCCCCCTTCCCTCCTGGTATCGCCACTGTCACCCTTGATCCTGAGGGGTTCATCTGTCCTAGATTCCTTGCGTTTCCAATTCCCATCTGTACCGCTGTGCATCCTCTGTTCTAACCAGGTCTGCAAGGCAGAATTGGGGTCCTGGTAGTTGGGTGGAGGAAGCGTTTAAGAACTAGAGGAAGGTTGTGGGTTCCATTATTGCTATACTGAACCCTAAGTGACTTATCTCCCCACTACCCCTCTGCAAGGTATGTCCGGTTGTCTAGAGATGGGCATTGGGTCCCCATCATGCGCCACCCTCATTGACGAGGATATGATTTTTCTCCCCGCCTTTGGTGTTTGAAGCCTGGTCCCTTTGGCCCTTCATGATCACACATGTTGGTGTGCTGCTTCCATGTGGGCTTTGTTGCTTCTGGGCTAGATGGCAGCTTGTTTACTTTCAAGCCTTTAAGTCCCCAGACGCTATAGGTCTCGATATCCGGGCACCATCAGCCTTCTTCACCGCACTTACTTATGCACACATTCGTCTTCAGCGTTTATGTGGGGTAGGTGGTCACACAATGATGGTTTTTGTTCTTTGGTGTCTAGTGTCTTTTTTGCAAGACAAACCAATCTGTATTGGAAGAAGTACACCTGGAATGACCCAAAGAAGCAAAGATCATGAGACTTCTTACAAAATTTGGACAAGTTCTCAGAAGGGAAAAGTCTATGGAGAAAGAAGACTCTCTTGAAGGTGGATTGATACATTGCCTGCATTAATGGGCTCAAACAAATAACAACTGTGAGGATGGCATAGAGCCACATATTGTTTAACTCCATGTTACATAGAGTGACTATGAGTTGGAGCCGATTTGACTAACAACAACATGGATGCTTATAATTCACTCATTGTTCCTTATATCTACCTGCTATTGGGAAAGATGCTTTGTTAGCAGAGAAGTGCTCACTGCCGTCGGGTTGATTTGACTCACAGCTACCCTACAGGAGCGAGTAGAACTGCCTCCGTGGGGTTCTGAGACTCTAACTGTTACTAGAGTAGAACGCCTCATCATTCTTCTGAAGAGTAGCTGATGGTTTTGAACTGCTGATCTGTGGTTAGCAGCCAAACATATAACCCACTACATCATCAGGGCTACATCATTATGAAACGTGGTGCCACTAGAAAGGAAAAGTCCAGGGTTATATGTATCATGGTTATTTGATCCCATCCAAACAACAGAGAAGGCATTTCAAATGAGAAGACATACACTAATACTTAAATAATGACTTATCCAATCAAAGAATATTCTGCCATAGAGTTGATTCCAACCCATAGCCACCCTGTAGGACAAGGAATACTTGCCCCTGTGCATTTCTGAGACTCTTAATGGGAATAGAAAGCCTGTCTCTCCCAGTATAACAATATAAAGAATAATATTCTAGGTATATAAAACAAGTGCCACAATTAACGATGTGGAGGCCATTTTTGACCACTTCTGGCTTCTCCATTGCCCAGAAGCAGTGATCAGACATGCCTCCATGCTTCATCCTTCTGTACCGACTGTGGTAGTTACATAATTTCATGTCAACTTGATAAGTAATTGTAGGGGTGGAGAACAGCCTGTCAATCAGGTCACTCCCTGATGATGTCTCCTTGGGGGTGTGGCCTTCTCATGAGGATTCTGGGAACTTCCTCTTTCTCCCTAGAAGTAGGCCACACACTATCTCTGCTTCAATGGCCTGTGATCGTCCTGCATTCAATAACATTGCATGACTATGTGAATCTGAAGAGGAATTAATAGTCTGTTATCGCACTAATATCAGACTTATGAATTTTATCTGGACTGGGCAGGGATGTTTTCTCAATTGTGTTAGTCTGGGTAGACTAGAGAAACAAATTCATTGACACTCGTATGTGTGTAAGAAAGAGGTTTTTTTATTGTGTTTCAGAGATGTGTCAATTTTATTTCATTAAATCATTTGATTGGGGGCTCATACAGCTCTTATCACAATGTACACATCCATCCATTGTGTCAAGCACATTCATACATTTGTTGACCTCATCATTCTCAAAGCATTTGTTTTCTACTTGAGGCCTTGGTATCAGCTCCTCATTTTTTCCCTTCCTATGAAGGGTAATTGTACATTAAGAAAGCATCCCAGTCCAGTCCAAGCTCATAAGTCTGATATTAGCCCATATGTCCGATACCAATCTATAAAGTCCTCTTCAGACTCACGAAACATATGCAATGACACCGAATGCAGGACGATCACAGGCCAGTGAAGAGAAAGTCTTTTGATCAAGTGGTGTTGTAAACATCTCTACATGACTTCTCCGGCTTCAGAGGTCTGGTTGCATTAAGGTAGGTCCATGCGACTTCTCCAACTCCCTTGCCGTAGGAGCGCCATGTGTCCTGTCAGGTAGTGAGCAGACAGGGAAATTGTCACCAGCCTCCAAGCAAGAAAATACAGGAGTTCCCAGAATTCTCAGGAGAAAGTCATGTGCACACAGAGGCCTCATAAGTAATAGCTTGATTGACAGGCAAGACTCCACCCCTTCATTCGTAATCTTCTCAAATTGACACCAGATTATGAAAATACAATTATTCTTTGATATAAAATTCTTTCATATATATATGAGTGTGTCTGGATTTGTTTCTCTAGCATACCTACTCTCATAGTAACCATTCCTTTTATGGAACTATCCATCCATGCTGCTTTCAATAATTCATTGCAATGTCCACACAGAACTCACAGGCCATATTCACAATTATGAGGGCCTATTAAGGAAGTTAAGAGATTACCACAAGTCAGAATCAATAAACGGTAAGCATTCAGTTATGGCTCCACAACAGCACCTTTCCTCAGAAAGTAATTAGGTCTCTCTCTCTGGTCCTTAACCTCTCAGCTTCATGGTCTCTTGACCTCGGCCTCATAGCCTCACAATCTCGGTGCTGTTCTTCTTGCTCTGCCCCATAGTCTCTGTGCCTAGTGTCTGGTGCTTCTAGTCTTGGCTTCTGCACATCCTTCAGACAGAAACCTGGAACGTGTTCTTCCAATGATCCTGAGCTTTCTCTCTGCTGCTGCTGCTGCTTTGAAGATGGCTCACCTTCATAGCCAGGAGGAGAGTAATGAAAACTGACCAATCCCCTCTACTAGTGTTATCAGTGCCCTATTTGCATACCCCTGCCCAACCATCTGATGGGAGTTACTGAAACTTGAGTAGAAAAGTCATTTTAAGAAATTTAACGTCACCACCAGTACCAAAATGTGAGAAAATGACTTAGGTACGAATTCTGATGGTTGCAGAATTGATGCATAGATTTTAAAATGGCATTAAGCAAAGTATTTTCTAATTAAAATATAAAAACCTATTGTATGATGAAAGTGTTAAGTGGGTCTGTAGTTATTCATGACTATAGAGAGGGGTGGAGGAGAAGTAGAATTTGTTTAAACTGGAGGGACAGGAATAGAATAAAAGGGAAAATGGAGTCAAAAGGGATGACTGCTGTGATTTAAGGGACAATGAAAAGACTCAAAAGGCTCCCTCCAAGTTTTCCCTTGTTCTTTGTTGGTAACATTTGTCTTTGTGTTCTACTAAAAAGCAACTGCCCGAGGTAAGCACGCTGAATAATATACACTACTTTTGATCCACTAGGACCTAGAACATGGTGTCTCAGCTTTACTGTATAATGGACTGATATCTGGCTGTATTATGTCCAGCAGTGTAACTCTCCATCTTCAAACAGAACTTTAAAATTCCCATGCCCGTAGTTATATTCTTAAGAAGATTAAGTATTGTATTGGGAAGACATGTTCTATAATTTTCAAAGATTAATAATCACAGATACAAAAGAGGGTCACCTCTAAGAACAAGGTTTCTCACAAACATTGAACAGAACATTTAATTTGTGCTGAAAACTTTGTTTTAGTTACACCTCTATTGTAATATTATTCTCCTTTTCCTCAGTGTAAATAACTCATGGGATATAATCCCACCCGTATAGTCAATCCAGAACATTGCAGTTAAAATTTAGCCTCTCTGACAGCTGGCTTTTGCAGCATGGGACCTCAAGAGGTGGTGTCCTATAGCTAGCAGGAAGCATGAATAGTTCTTACTTTTAAGCTTAGTCCATCACCACTAAAAGGCCATGAAGTTCCTGCAGGCACTTATGGGCTACACATTTTTAATTAGTGCTTCTCCTTGTACCTTAGCTAACCCCCTTATCTAAGGCTCTCTGCTGCTAGCCCTGGAAAGACCCAAGAATAATTTTACTTGCATCTCCCCCCTAATGTCTATCCTTATATCTTTTTTTAATTTAAATTCAGAGAAAGCATGAGTTGTGAGCAGAAATTCAATGTGTCCATCTCTTGATCTCATGACTCGCTGTCTGACTAGAAAGAAATACTAGTATTTTGTTTGATGCCATTTTAAAAACAATCTGTAACAATCTTTCTTATCTAAGACCCTTCCTCCCTCTTTGGTACATGTAATGATGTTAAATTTCTTGATATAGCTCTTCTATCACCCAATTATCTGTACCTCCCACCAAATGGTTGATGGGGTTGAGCAAAGAGGGCATGGATAACACTAATAGAGGGGATTGGTCAGTTTTCATTACCAGCTTCTACCTGCCCCACCTGGCTGTAAGGATAAGCCATCTGTCAAGCCACGGCAGAGAGGGTCCCTATGAGTTTTGCTGAAACTTCCCTCATGTTTGGTAGAGCGTGTCCTCTTTCTCTCAGTCTAGCTCATATTCAATTGCTGACCAAAGCAATTCTGTTCTTCTAAAGGGGATAATGGAGTTTGTCAAATTTCATTTTTTACCTGTATGCACTGTATTTGTGGTTATACTTGTCCCAAGTATGTTAATATGTGAAGTAGTAATGATCCATGCCCTACTATAAATTAACTACCTCTGATAGGGTTACTTTAATAGGGTTCAAGGGGAGAAATAGCCTGAATGGGTTCATTAGCATAGAAAGGATACTCCTGAAACAAGGGACCAAATGTGAAGTTAAAGCTACTTCTCGGTTTTCACTGTGATCCTGGTATTTTAATAACCGAGAAAAGGGCATTGTGTGTACTTTATCTCAGAACCTTGAGAACATAACTGTCTACCATGGGTGGGTAACTATTTTTTGACCAGGGCAGGAAAATGATCCGTGTGATCTTTTTGAGAGATTTAAAGAGCTTTTTGTGTTTGTTTGTTTGTTTGTTTGTTTAATTTCCAGTGAATTGGAAATGTTACCAATCTTTTCATAGTCATGAATATATTCTGAATGTCATGTTCTAAATCAGCAACTCCATAGCAAAGAAGAAAGAACTTTAAAAAGGAGTAGCCAGGCTTGGATTCCTTTAACAAGGAGTCTCACTTTGTTGGCCCTGTTCATCTCTCAACTGTTAACTTTTTTTCCCCTTCATCATGAATATATATGGGAATCCTTAAATATATTCTAATGTGAATTGGTCAGTCATATCTCAATGGTTTAAGCAAGGACATACTCAAGTATAGGGAGGAGAACCTTTGCATAAGAATGCAAACTCATGAAGCTGAGAATCATGTTATTTTCACTGTTGTTTGGAAAAAAGGAGAGGGTTATTCTATCAAGCCATTCTTTAGTATGAAAAGTACTACCAATAGACATTTGTTCAAATTTGATCAGCTGATTCAGCTGTATACAGAAGAGAGAGTTACAGCCCATGTAGTTTATTGACAAATGTCCAGAATTTCTCATTGACATAAATGATGTGGAGGCCACATCTGACCTTCCCCTGGCTATACATCAGTGGAGAATCCATCTGCACATCAGCCCAAGGAGGATTGTTACAAGGCAATGGTCAGACATGGCCCCGCCCTCCATCGTTCTTTACCCTATTCCTACACCAATACTCTACTTTTCTGCTGGGTTCGATAATTCACTGCAGTGACCACCCAGAAACCACTGATACCACTTACAATTATTGGATGTTATTAGGGAAGTTGCCAAGTTACAACAAGCCAAAATCAGAAATCATTAAGGCTATATAGTCTTTGGATTCAACAACACCTCTCTTCAGCCAACAGTCAAATAGCTTTCTGTGGTCCTCAGCCTCTCAATCATGTGGTCCTTTGGCCTCTCTCATCTATGGGCCAAGAAGCAGCTTCTCTGATGATTTGCTCAGCATGTAGATTAAATAATTGTGGTGAGAGGATACAACCCTGATGCACACCTTTCCTTATTTTAAATTTTGCAGTATTCCCTAGTTTGGTTCCTACTACAGCCCCTTGATGCGTGTACAAGTTCTTCAACAAGAGCACAATGAAGTGTTCTGGAATCCCCATTCTTCTCAAGGTGATCCATAGTTTGCTATGATCCACACAATGAATGCCTTGGCATAGTCAATGAAACACAAGAAAATGCCTTTCTGGTATTTTCTTCTTTAAGCCCAGATCCACCTGGCATCAGCAATGATATCTCTTGCTCCACGTCCTCTTCTAAATCAGGTCTAGACCCCTGGCCTCTCTCTGTCAATGTGCTGCTGCTACCATTGTTGAATGAGCTTCAGCAAAATGCCACTTGCATGTGATGTCAATGTTATTCTCTAATTTTTGCATTCTGTTGGGTTTTCTTTTTTGGAATGGATTCAAATATGGATCTCTTCCAGTAATATGACCAAGGAACTCTCTTCCAGATTGCTCTGCTTAGACAAGTGAGTGCTTCCAGTGCTTCCTCCGCTTGCTGAAACATTCCAATTGGTGTTCCATCAGTTTCTGGAGCCTTGTTTTGACTAATGCTGTCAGTGCCACTGGGACTTTCTTCCTTCCATATCATGGGTTCTTGATCATATTCTACTTCTTGAGAAATTTGATAGAAGAGCACTTTGCCACCTTGGTGAAGGCAGAATCTTGGACTAAACATCTATGTTTGCTTTGGTTTCTAGAATGAGAAAATGCCATAAGAAAATTAAGGTTCACCATGGGAGATGAAAAGCAAGTTAATTCCTTGGGTTAGGGTAGGTGTTTCAGGGAAATGCTGTTATCCACTTCTCTTCCTTAACTGTTGAATGTCAACTTCAGTCCTTCCTGAGGCTCAATGTCCCTTTCACAAATGTAGCTTGTCTCTAACTCACTGCCATCAAGTTGATTCTGACTCATAATAACCCTATAGAACAGTGTAGAAGTGCCTCTGTCAGTTTTCTAAAGTATACCTCTTTACCTGAGTAGAAAGCCTCATCTTTCTCCTTCAAAGGGGCTAGTGGTTTTGAACTGCTGACCTTGTGCTAGCAGCCCAATATTTAAATGGATCCAAATTTTAATATCCTGTAATTTTTTTAGCACATGGATTCGTGAACAAGATAAAAAAATTCCTCCTACTGAAGTTCTAGAAACTCTTTTAGTTGATGTCCTTCACACATACAGAATGAATGTGCTCCTTTGACAAGAGAGATAGAGCAATGATCCCTCCAGTCAGCATCCTTATTGACAAACATTCTATTAATGTAATGAAGTAAGGTTTGCTCATATTGCAATAAATTTCTTAGCATTAAATTTGAATCAGTACTAGACAATGAATATAGTGAGCTTATGGGTTGTATTGTAATGATATTATACTGAATTAACTTAGGTAGACCTAAACTAACTTATGTACTTTAAGTTTATTAACATTAACAGAAGTCTGTAGTTAATTCAGCCTCATGAATGATATGTTTTGAATTTTGAGGTTTTTTTATCATTCTAATAGTGTTCTCTCTAAGTCTAGAAGACAGAAGTGACAAGAAAATGGAGAAAATATAACAGATTGCCTTTGTTACTTGTCTAGTAAAATAGGATTCCCTATCACTGTAGAGTGTAACAAGGATTCCCCACATGGGAATGATATTTTCCAATTCTTTTGTTTAATAACAAATGCTGCTGGAACTTCTCAACAAAGAAAACCACTAACCCAATATGAATACCTAGAAAACATAATTAGTCTAACTTTATAACCATTAGCATGTGTTAATTTGATAAAATTTATTTGCCACTTAAGCCCTGAGTTGTAGGACATGGATAATGTTTACTTGGATTAAATTCTAAGCAGATACAACATTGTCTAATTACTTAGTTTGCAGCTATTAAAAAAAATCCCTAAAAAACTTTTTCATTATGTTTATACCCTTGTTCCTGCCTAACCAAACCAAATTCATTGCCATCTACTCACTGCCGACTCATAGCGAACCCCTGTGATTTCCGAGACTAACTTTTTGTATTTAATCATTTTATTGGGGGCTCTCAGAGCTCTTATAACAATCCATACATCCATTGTGTCAAGCA
>NW_022111321.1:14930548-14932573 GCF_000313985.2 Echinops telfairi
TTCTTTCCTTTATTTCCTTTTACTTTCCTCTTGTCCCATTATCATGTTCTGCCTTCATCTGGGTTTCAGTAATTCCTCTTGGCTACGTTGCCCTTGATCAAGTCCCACCAGGCATCCTATACCTTCCACGTCATCGATTTTAGATTACTTGTTGTTTCCTTGTAATTATCTTACAGGTGGGTTTGGGGTCTCAACTTCATTCACACCCCTTCACATCGATTTGGTCACTTGGTTTTGAACTTCGGATACCATACCTCATGATCACACAGGCTGATGTGCTTCTTCCATGTAGGCTTTGTTACTTCCCTGATAGATGGTCACTTGTTTAACTACAAGCCGTTAAGACCCTAAACACTATATCTTTCAATAGCTGGGCATCATCATCTTCCTTCACCACATTTGCTTATGCACCCATTTTGTCTTCAGCGATCATGTCAGGAAGGTGTCATACAATGCCACATTATTAGAACAAACTGTACTTGTACTGAGGTAAGATTTAAGTAGAGGCCCAAAGTCCATCTGCTTCCTTGATGTATTTACATATGTATGCATATATAAACAAATAACGTATGTTTATATATTTGTATATATACCTATATGCATATTTTTCCCTTCTGTGCTTTTTTCTTTTATTCCTTCTGCACCACTATCATATTTATCTCATTAATTCCTCTCTGATACAATTTGATTGATCAAGAACAACCAGAAAAGCTCTGCCATCCTCACCATCAATTCTAGAACACTTACTAATCCCCCGTAGCCATCATTATTGGCTCACTGCTCTCCTTCCCCTGATTCCTCCCCTCCCGTGCCCCGCAAGACCCGTTGGTCTAGTCCCTTTCTCTGTAAGATTGCCTATCCTGCTGATCTTGTATAAAGACACAAAAAAAAACAAAACCCCACAAAGAAACATACCAGATAATCACAAGTGTAGTGGGGATCCTGGCACTGAGCAGATGAACATCTCTCTTTAAAAAGAGAAAAAGGCATATTATGAACCATCAGTCCAGTTCCCATTTCTTTCGGGTTCTGTATCCTGGGTCCTGCTTACACACATACCCTTTTAGTCCTCAGCATTTCTATGTGAAAAAGGTACATCCTAAAAGTCCCCATTGCTATTCCTCCAGTCACGGATGCAGCGGTCTTGTACCCCACCCCCACACCGCAGTTATGCCTTAGACTTTCCATGTGACTCCCTTGTGAGTAGCCTCAACCAGTTCAGATGGAGCGCCAAGTGCTGCTCCAGAGTTAGAAGTCTACAATCAGATTCATCGGACACTCTGTGGCATCGTTCCCGTCATTCGTCTGTTGCACTCCCCTCTTGATTTGCCCCCGTGTGGGCAGGTCAGATTGGCAGTTCTCCCAAACTATATCTTCGGTGTTGTCCTCTGCAGCGCTATCGTCCAGAGAAAGGATGTCATGTCTTGAGCTGAGGCCAGCCCTGCAGTCATCTCCGGGAATGAGCTGCTCCAAGCAGGAACATTGAGGAATAATCCACACTCTCTTTCCTGTGGAGATATCAATATCCTCCCTTTGGGTGGGTTAGTGCCCTGACTCCCCATTACCATCATTTTCCTTCCCCCACCTTTCTGTGGGTCTTAAAGGCATCCGAGAGGAGGGTTGGGAAGGTAAGACTGGGATTCTTTTAATTCCTTCTTTTCATTTCAGTTGTGGCAGGAGCTGTTACAAGAATATATGAGGAATCAGGATATAACAGGATTTGTGGCTTTACTAGGCAAGGCATTTCCTTTGATCTCCTAATAGATAATCCTTTTTTTCTCCTTCTCCTTAATTTTTTCTTTTGAGTTTATATGTTGACCATTGCACTTTAAAAAGGAGCAAGAGAGCTTATAGGAAATTAGAGACTACAGGATTATTTTAGTTATTGAAATTTGAGTTTCTAAAGATACCTGGAATTTCTTCTGATGGAACAATACTTCAAAATTATCAACAATTTGAACTCACATCTACAGTTTATATAGAGCTTCAGTGATTGTTTTTAAACCAAATTGTAAAGTTTGGAAA
>NW_022111321.1:14933892-14934885 GCF_000313985.2 Echinops telfairi
AAAATTGACACTACAAAACATAAACATTTTTATTAGATGAAATTAACGTATTAATTTTAGGAAATTTAGAATTATTTAATTTATATTAAAATAGGTATAAAAATTGGGGCATACCTAACAAACTTAAAAGACTGCCTTTTGAGAGAAAAAGCAACTGTTAGTCCTGGTTCCTTGAGACAAACCTCCTAAACACTTAAGCATATAATGAGTCATATAATTACACAAACAGATCAGTTTATCCCAATGAGCCCTAACAAGTGCTCCCAAAGAGAAATGACTTGAGGCGTCTATTATTGTTAAATGCCATTGAGTCTGTTCTGACCCACAGCAGTCCTATGCGAGCCAGAACGAAGCACTGCCTGCCCCATCCTCACATGCTTCCTGTGCCTGAGCCCATGGGTGCAGCCACTGTGTCAACCCATCTCCCTGAGGGCCTTCCTCTTTCACTGCCCCTCAACTCTACCAAGCATGTTGTCCTTTTCCAGGGACTGGTCTGTCCTGACATGCGCAATTTATGGAAGATAAAATCTTGCCATTATTGCCTGTAAGGACCATTCGGACACTACTTCTTCCCAGACAAATTGGTTTGTCCTTTTAGCAGTACATCATATTTCAAGATTCTTCTCCAGTATCACAGTTCAAATGCCTTGGCATAACCAATGAAACACAAGTGAACATCGTTCTGGTACATCTGCAAGGATGCCCCTTTGCCATGTCCTCCTTGGTGTCTTCCCTGGGCCTCTGCCAGCTCCTTGGTAATGCACTGCGGGACTCGTTGTTGGATAACCTTCAGCAAAGTGTTACTTGCTAGTGATATCAATATTGTTCTATAATTTGAATATTCTGTTTTGTCACCTTTCTTCACAATGGGTAGAATATGAATCTATTGCTATCAGTTGGCCAGGTAGTTGTCTTCCAAATTTCCTGGCATAGATGAGTAATTGCTTTCACTGCTTCATCAGCCTGTTGAAACATTTCTATTGGTACTCCATC
>NW_022111321.1:14934985-14939136 GCF_000313985.2 Echinops telfairi
GACTACCTCCTGAAACGGTGGAATGAAGACTAGTTCTTTACAGTACAATAACTCTGTGTATTCTTTCCATCATAGTTTTTCTTCTGAAAACTTGTTTATTGTGCACTGTGTAAAGGTTTGCAGAAAAAATACATTTTACTTTCAATTATACATGTTTTTTGTTTCATGCCATTTATTACAATCTCTACAAAATAATATCACTTATCCTATTTCCTTCCTGTATTTCTTGTTTTCATTCCTCCTTTGGAAGGAAGGCGGGGCTTTCTACTCTCCTAAAGAGTTACAGTCTCCGAAACTCACAGGGCAGATACACCCGATCGGAGGGTCACTGTGATCAGAAACTACTCTGTGGCAGTGAGTGCAGTTTTATAAAGTTTTCATTGTTTAAAGGATCCAGTCAGACGCTGTTTCCAATTTCCTAACTTAGCAAGCATTATTTTTTGCTTTCATTTCTTGGAAGTGAAGTAGGGAAAAAACCACCTAATTTAGATTAAATCTCCTTCGTGGAGATGATAATCAGTTGAATAACAGAATATCTAACACCTGCATGATCATTTATATTGATTAGCGTCCTCTAGTTTTACATTATTTTAGACAAACTATTTAGAATAAAAAAACGTCCATTTATTTGTACATAAAACACTTAGGCTGTCATATTTATGGAGGGGTTTTTTCTACCCTATTTTCAAAAATTAAAATCAAAAGGTAATGCTTGTCAAAGCTGAGAGGACCACAGTGTCTTTTGTTTTTAGGGCTGGGAGTTTTCTTTCTTGTTTTAAATTTTATTTTAATTGTTTTATTAGAGGCTCATACAACTCTTATCCCAAACCATACATGCACCAATTGTGTAAAGCAAATTTGTACATTTGTTGCCCTCATCATTGCCAAAACATTTGCTGTCCACATAAGCCCCTGGCATCAGCGCCTCATTCCACCCCCCTCCTTCACACTCCCTCCTCCCTCCTGAACCCTTGATAGTTTATAAATTATTATTTTGTCATATTTTACACTGTCTGACGTCTCCCTCCTCCCACTTTTCTGTTGTCCGTCCCCCAGGGAGGAGGTTGTCTGTAGATCCCTGTAATTGGTACCCCCTTTCCACCCCACCCTCCCTCCACCCTCCCAGTATTGCCACTCTCACCACTGATCCTGAAGGGATCATCCGTCCTGGATTCCCTATGTTTCCAGTTCCTATCTGTACTAGTGTACATCCTCTGGTCTAGCCAGATTTGGAAGGTAGAATTGGGATCATGATAGTGGAGTGGGGGAGGAAGCATTTAGGCACTAGAGGAAAGTTGTATGTTTCATCGTTGCTACACTGCACCCTGACTGGCTCAATTCCTCCCTGCACCCTTCCATAAGGGGTGTCCAGTGGCCTACAGATGGCCTTTGGTCCCCACTCTGCACTCCCCCTCATTCACAATGATTGGATTTTTTGTTCTTTGATGCCTGATCCCTGATCCCTTCGATACCTCGTGATCACACAGGCTGGTGTGCCTCTTCCATATGGCTTTGTTGCTTCTGAGCTAGATGGCCGCTTGTTTACCTTCAAGTCTTTAAGACCCCGAGCTGGGCGTTTTCGAACCACAGAAACGCTGTAACTTAATATCATCAAACCGCTGGGTGCCAGTGTGCTTATCTTACTTCTGAAAAATGGAAAATCATATAACACAGCTTCAAGAGAGTGCCCTCCATTGACATAACACCTCTGAGATACTCTCTACTATCAATGAACAAAAACACACAAAACAATACAAACCAAAAAATACAGACAATTTTGACAACCAGTTCAGGTCCAGCCTGCATCTCCTACTAGAAAGGATCTACGGACAAAGTTTTAACAGAGTCATGCTTTGATCTTCTATATTCATCTCCCCCAAGCACTCTACTTCATGTCCCCTTTCCTGCCATCCCTCAATTTCAGATAGGGGAATTCTTCTTGTGCATCAGTCAATATTTTGCCCATAGAATCTTTCAATATTGCAAGTCAAGGCTTAGCATTTTTATTGAGTTCAGATATGCTGAACTCAATTCTTCCCATTTCAGATATGCTGACCTGATTCTTATTTGTGATTTTGTAATTCTAGATTGTTGCACATTTTTTTATTTTGTCTTCTCGAGCTGCCCTTTGAAACTTTCTATTCGGCTCTTTGTTTTCATCATTTCTTCCATTTGCTTAAGCTACTCTATGAGTAAGAAGAGTCTCTTCTGGCATCTACCTTCATCTTCTCCTTCTTACCTCTCTTTTTCAATGACCTTTTACTTTCTTCATGAATGATGATCTTGCTAAGACAGGGAAGGTTGGGGGGAAATGGAAAGTTAGTAACAATGGGTACAAGAATGAAGAATATCATCTAAAACTGATTTTGGTGATGATTGCACAACTCCTATGGTGTGTAAATACAAACAAAAAATAAGAAACAAAAGTGGGAAGTAAAAACAACAGAGACTCAAAAAGAACTATATTCTATTTTTGGGGTGTACTTTAAACAGGACTTGTTACATTTTCTTACAACACCAAAAATTTCAATGTGAATTTTAAAATGGTATCTGAACAATAGTTTGTTTGATTTAATTAAAAGTTAGCTCAGAACAATTGTACTACTTTAATATTATACACAAAATGAGGATAATCATATTACTTATCAAATAAACTACTTTGATGAGTAAGTAAGCTGTTAACTTTATTAAAGCTTATTAAAAATGGCAGCATTTAATGTTATTTAATAAATAGGTATATGTTGCTATATTACAAAATGATACATTAAAAGTAACAGAAAAACAGCAAAACCAAAATGAGTAGCAATTAACTTCATTGTGCTGACCTATTTTAAAACTACCTGATCCCCAGGATGTAATAGACCTTACAAAATTACAAAAACTAAATCCACTGCCCATGAGTTGATTCTGAAAACAGAGTGGAACAGCTGCTTAGGTTCTCTAAGGCTATAAACCTTTAAGCAAGCTGACTGTCTGAGTTTTCTAGTATGGGGTTTCAACTACCAAACTTTTGTTTAATAGCTTAATACTGAAATCACTGCACCGCCAGAGTTCCTAGCAGACCTTCAAACTCCAACTCAACCATAGAGCCAATTCAGACTCATAGTATCTCTTGTTGTTGGTAGGTACCATCCCTACTCATAGGGAGCCAATGTAAAATAGAAGGAAATACAACTCGGTCCTGCACCATCCTCACAATAGTTGTTATGTTTGAATCCATTGTTGTAGCCTCTGTGTCGATCCCTCTTATTTGAGGTCTTCCTCTTTTCCACTGTCCTTGTACATTACCAAGTATGATGTCCTTTTCTAGGAAGTGGTCTCTGTCAATAGTATGTGCAAAATACGTGAGGGCCCCCCACCCCCTTGCTTCTAAGGAGAATTCTGGCTGTAGTTCTTGTTTGTTCTTTTGGAAGTCCATGGTACTTTCAATATTCTTCACCAGCACAATAATTCAAATGTGTCACTTATCCTTCAGTTTTCCTTATTTCATGCTCGACTTTCACCTACATATGAGGCAATTGAAAATACCATGTCTTGAGTCAGATGCACCTTAGTTTTCAAAGTAATGTCCTTGCTTTTCAGCACTTCACAATGACTCTTGGTAGATGTATAAATTTGACAGTGTCAACAATATTGAAAATGAAGGCCATGATGACAATGTCAGTGAATGTGTTAGTCTGGGTAAACTAGTGAAACAAATTCATGGACACTCATATGTGTATAGGGAAGAGCTTTAGATACAAGAGCAATTGAATACTAAGAATATTGAGAAAACATCCCAGCCTAGTCCATATCAAATCCATAAATCCAATATTAGCCCAGATGTCTGATATCAATCTATGAAGTCCTTTTCTGACTCACTAAACACACGCAATGATGCCAAATGCAGGAAGCTCACAGGCCACTGGGTGGGAAGTCTTGCTAATCCAGTGTTGTTGTAAGCATCTCAGTGCTGGCAGGGGTCTCCCTGTGGCTTCTTCAGCTCCCAGGGCTGCATCAGGGTAGGCCCATGTCGCTTGTCAGCTAGGATGTCTCTCCAGAACTGGGTTGAAGAATCAGAAAGCAAGAAGACAAAGTAAATAAAACCACAAGCTGATAAGTAGTCAAATGAATTCAGGGTGTGTGTTAATCTAGGTACTTTAGGGAAACAA
>NW_022111321.1:14940197-14941345 GCF_000313985.2 Echinops telfairi
CTCTCTTATACATGAGTTGCTGTGGAATTGTTTCTCTAAAGTACCCAGACTAACACAGGGTGGTCATCAGCTGACAGTAAGTCTATGAACCAAATGTAGGATGTAGACCAAGCAGGAGTTTAGCTTTCCCATATGGTCTGCTTAGAAAGGAGCAGGACATTCTCCCAGTAATTCTTTATTCCCATTGTACCAGAGCAGTAACCTGATCAAGGGTTCAGCACTACATTGCAACTGCTGGCTAATTACCCAGTTGATTGCTATATTAGATCCCATTATGAAATTGATTGCAATATGATAGGTCACTTCATGGGGGATTAATGCCAGCTACTGGGAACCCTGCCTCAGGTAAATTGAAACAAATTTAACTATCACAATATTGCTTCAAGTGTCTCTGTCTCCACCTTTGTCATTGGAGAGCAGTACTGCTTCTTAAATTTAATAGTTCATAAGATCAACCTGGAAAAAAAAATCCATCAACACTTGTGATCGTCTAATCAAAGTATAGACCATCACAATACTTACTTAACTATTATGCTCACAAGATTAATTTTTCTAACTATATTTTTACATGCTGTTTTGATGAACTAATTTCAGATTTAAATTTTAACTTTGAGAGACATGAAATTATGAAATTGTAGTCCTTGCATTAATAAACCTGTGTATTAATTGTGATCATTCAAAATGTAATTATTTTATCTATAACATCAGTTAGCTAATTTTAATTTCTTGAAGTATTGCAACTAACATAAATCATAGTATTCTTTATATAGCATGACATTTTTTAATATTGCTGATATATAAGTGTACATGATATATGCAAAAGAAAACTATATTTCCGTGTATATTTTGCTTCTTGGAAAAATATAGTTGCATCTGAATTCATACTCTTCTTTAATTAAATAACTTTATCTGATCTGGCTTTGACTTCGTTGGTGACAAGAAATTGAAAGTTTGTATTTTTTGTACAGGAGCCCTCATGGTGTAGTACTTACATGTTGAGGTACTAAGTGCAAGCTCTGCAGTTCAAAACCACCAGCCAGCTCCATGGGAGAAAGACAAGGCTTTCTAAGCCTATATTGCATTGCAGTCTCAGAAACAGGTTCTAATCCTTCCTCCGAGGTCCCTATGAGTCAAAATTTACTCAATGG
>NW_022111321.1:14941445-14949310 GCF_000313985.2 Echinops telfairi
AATCCTTCCTCCGAGGTCCCTATGAGTCAAAATTTACTCAATGGTTGTGAGTTTATTATTTTTGTACCACTTTATTTTATTAATAGGTTGGATTTGACTTCGTTGGTGACAAGAAATTGAAAGTTTGTATTTTTTGTACAGGAGCCCTCATGGTGTAGTACTTACATGTTAAGGTACTAAGTGCAAGCTCTGCAGTTCAAAACCACCAGCCAGCTCCATGGGAGAGAGACAAGGCTTTCTAAGCCTATATTGCATTGCAGTCTCAGAAACAGGTTCTAATCCTTCCTCCGAGGTCCCTATGAGTCAAAATTTACTCAATGGTTGTGAGTTTATTATTTTTGTACCACTTTATTTTATTAATAGGTTGGATTTTATATTTCAAATATAAAATATTAAAAGTTATAGCCAAATAAAATAGAGTCCAGGACAAAACAGGCCATTACTAAAATATAGAGATATTGAAAATAACTATCACATGAGAGTAAAATTCTATTTAAGATTATTTTTAAATGGTGGCAACTGCACATAGACAAGGTGGTGCCAAAATTTTAAGCCAGATTATACAAAGGATGTGAAATGAGGGATGTATTTTGGCTTACTTCAGATAGATCTTGGGAAATACTTCCCCCTCCACCAAAAATTAAAGTTTTTTTGTGCTCTATTGACTATGTAAATGCATTACTGAAAGCATCATAAAAACAAACAAACCAAGGCTGGAGGAATTGATGGAGTATCAATTGAAATGTTTGAGCAAGCTGATGAAGCACTAGATGCACTTACTCATGCCAGGAAATTTGGAAGACAGCTCCTAGAACAACTTACAAGAAGAGATCAATATTTGTACCTATGGCAAAGAAAGGTGACCCAACAGAGTGCTCAAACTATAGAACAATATCATTGATATCACATGCAAGCAAAATGTTGCTGAAGATCATCTAACAACGCTCGAAGCAATATATTGACAGGAAGTTGACAGGCTGGATTCAGCAGAGGAAATGGAATAAGACATATCATTGCTGAGGTCAGATGGATCTTGGTTTAAAGCAGAGAATACCAGAAATATGCTTATTTGTAGTTTATTGACTGTGCCAATGCATTTGACTATGTGGATCATAATAAACTATGGATAATCTTGGGAAGACTGGGAATTCCAGAACACTTGATTGTACTCATGAAGAACTTTTACATGATCAAGAGGCAGTTGGGTGAAGAGAACAAGGGAATATTGCATGATTTAAAATCAGGAAAAGTGTGAATGAGAGTTGTACCCTCTCATAATATTAATTTAATTTGTTTGCTCCGCAAATTAGAAGTTTGAAGTCGTCAAAGATTTTGCTTGTTTGGATCCACAATTATCATGGAAGCAGCAATCAAGAGACCAAAAGGTATGTTGCACTGGATAAGTCTGTTGCACAAGACTTCTTTAGATGATTGAAAAGAAAAGATGTTCATTTGAGGACTAAGGTGCACCAGACCCAAGCCATGGTATTTTCAACGGCCTCATCTGCATGTGAAACTTGGCTGTTGAGTAATGAAGACTGAAGAAGAATCAGTGGTGCTGGAGAATATTCAAAGTCCCATGGACTGTTAAAAGGACAAACTGGTCTGTCTTCGATATGTGACTAGTGTGCTCCTTAGAGGCAAGAATAGCAAGATTCTGTCTTACATGCTTTGGATATGTTATCAGGAGAGACCAGTCCCTGGAAAAGAACAACTTATTTGGTAGCGTATGGGGTGGTGAAGGAGAGGGAGACAGTCAAGGAGATGAGTTAACACTGTGACTGCAACAACAGACAAGCCTAGGAACAATTTTGAGGATGGAAAAGGACCAAGTGGTGTCTTCTTCTTTTTTGCATATGGTCATTATGGGTCAGAACAGACTCGATGACACCTAACAACAAAACAACAAAGGCAATATATAGATAGATTACAACAAAGTATCAGTGCCACCAAGGCTCCATATAACATTGTGAAGAACGTGAATTCCAGAACATTTCATTGTGCTTGTGCAGAACCTAAACAGAGACCAAGAAGCCATTGGGTCAACACAGCAAGGGGATATGGAATAGTTTAAAATCAGGACAGCTGTATGTCTGGGTTCTATCTTCTCTTCATACTTACTCAATCTGTATGTATGAATAATCTGAGAAACTGTACTCTATGTGATAAGAAATACAGCTGGATTGGTGGAAAGCTTATTAATATTTCAATATGCAGAAGACACGGCCTTGCTTGTTGAAATTGAAAGAGAACTTGATGCATTTACTAATGAAATTCAAAAACTATAGCCTTCAGCTGGACAATAAGTCAAAGTCAGGGAAACATAATCCTCACAATGACCCAATAAACAAATCATGATAAACAAACAAACAAAAAGATTGACGTTCTCAAGGATTTCATTTCAGTTGAATTCATAATCAACGTTTTTGTAAGCAGTCGTAAAGAAATCAAGTGACATGTTTAATTGGGCAAATATGCTGCACGAGACTTCTTTAAAGTGTTAAAGAGCAAAGATATCGCTTAGAGGGCAAAGGTGTTCCTAACTGCAGTCAGAAGATGTTTGCCGTGGGATTTGTATGCATGTGAAAGTTGGACAATGAATTAAGAGACTGGAGGGAAAATAAACATGCCTTTGAATTATGGCGTAGGCAAAGAATATTGAAATTACCATGGACTGCAAGAAGCATGAACAAATTTGTCTTGAAAATACCATAAGATGTTCCTTAGAAGTGAGGATGGTGAGACATTATCTCCCATACTTCTGACAGGGAGGACTGGAAGGATTAATCCCTGGAGAAGAGTATTGTGTCTTATAAAGCAGTGAATCAGTAGAGAGCAGAAAGGCCAACACAGCGGCCCTAACAATTGTGATTACTGGGCACTGTTTTGTTCTTTTGTGTATAAAGGGCCTATAACTTGGAAACGATTTAAAGTAACAACAATAATAATGTTTGCTTTACTTTTTTGGAAAGCTCAACTATTCGTATAAGTCACCAGAACAATTCTTACTTCTGAGTCTACTCTTGCATATATTTAATAGACAATGTATCAGCAAACGTATCCATGACATCTGGCAAAGGGAAGAGTAAAACGGGCTAGAAGACAGGTCTGGGGATCTGTTTCTCGAATGTGACAACCTCAGAATCAATTCCGTGACAACTAATAATAATAACAGCAACAGCACACCTTAATCTTGGAAACGCTCTTTGTCTATATATTCTGTTAACTACATTAATGTTAACTGAAAAATTACTTTACTGTGTTCTAATTTGAAAGTTGAAGTAAATAAGGTACTGTTTTTGTGTATATGTATATAAGGTACATATGTGTATACATATATATGAGTAGAAACAGGGTCTTCAAAAGTTCGTGGAGAAATATAATTAAATAATCATATATATTGTTTTCTTTTTAAGAAAATGCTTAGTTTTGTAGTGTGTAATCTTGAGTATATTGCTTACTTTTTCTAAGTTATCATTTTGTATGTGAAAATACATAGAAATAGATGCTGATAGCACTGTTTTGATTATTAAAAATATAGCATGGAGCCAGCCTTTTTAAATGTCTACGAACAGATTTTGGTACTACAACCCATGGGCCAAATGCAGCCTACCATTAGTTTTTCTAAATAAAATTTTCTTGGCATAAAACCATGCTTATTCCTTTACATATTGTCAATGGCTGCATTCACAGAGCAACGAAGAGCGGGTTAGTAGCAGCCACGTGGTCCACACAGGCTAAAATACTAATCAGATTTTACAAAGTAATTGCACTGATCTGTGTTCTAGAGCACAGTAGGGAGTTAATAAGTGGTCATTATTTTTAAATCTGAAAAATTGAGGAATTATTTTATTTATAACATTCAACCAGTAGGGCTCAACTGACATGTAATTTTAAGTTAGATACATTTTAACGAAGTAAAGAGAAACTTTTTACACTAATTTAATGCTATTTTATTTACACAGTATATCTAAAATGTTATCATTTCAATGTACAGTGAATAAAAAATATTGAGACATTTTATTTTCTCTTTTCATACTGAATCTTCAATCTTTAGTGTGTATTTTACACTTACAGGACATTTCTATTTTGTTGCCAAATATTTATTGGAAATAATCTATATTTTTATTTTTATGAAAAAGTAGATTCACATATTCAGATTGTTCAAATGTACTTAAAAGTTTTCTGGTAGCTGAACTGAATGATTTTTAAAATTAAACTGAAAATTTTAATTAAATACAATATACAAAGCATATTAGCCATATTTCTTTATTTTATTGGAAGCTCTACAGATACTATAACAATCCATAGTTCCGTTAGTTCAAGCATGATTGTACAATTATTGCCATCATGTTCAAAACATTTTCTTACTTCTTTCACTCTTTAGTACAGCTCCCCTTTATCTCCCCCCTTCCCCCCTACAACCTTGTTATTATATTAAATATTCTTATTTCTGTTATTCCTGCCACCACCCTGTAGTTTATACCATCAGATGTATCTGTTCACCTGCCATTCTGTCATTTGTCCCTCTCTAGTGGGGTTATATTTCAAGTGTTTCAGCCTTATGTGACTTACGGCTTTTCTTTTGGATTGAGCCATTGTACACAATACAGCATTTGGTTATTTGTATTGATAATAATAATAAATTATTATAATAATAATAACAACCTACTATATTATAAAGTTCTTGACACATGAACAGTGTGTCAAGTTAACCAAATATAACTGGCCCAAGCACAACTGACCCTCTGTTCAAACCTTTCCTCCCGCCACCATTACCATCCAACCCAACACCATTGAATAGATTCATAGTGACTCTATAGGGTATTGGCGATCTGCCATAAGGCTGTGATATGGCTGTTCTTCTTAAATAGTAGGGTTTCTGTGGGTCAGAATAAACTTCATTATAATGGAGTCTTGTCTATAGTTGGCTTAATTTAAACTGAAAATCTTGACAGGGAAAAACAATCATATTTTTCTCCAGGGACTGATCTCTCTTGACAGCATGTCCAAAGTACATGAGATGAAGTCACGCCATGCTTGCCTCTAAGGAGCATTCTGGTTGTACTTCTTCCAAGACAGATGTATGAGTTGTTGTGGCAGTCCATGGTACTTCAGTATTCTTTGCCAGCACCATAATTCAAATGCATCAAGCCTTTGGTCGTCCTTACTCAATGTCTAACTTTCACATGTATATGAGGCAATTGAAAATACCTTGACTTGGGTTAAGCACACCTGAGTTCAAAATGCCATCCTTGCTTTTCAACACTTTAAAGAGGCCTTATGCAGCAGACTTACCCAATGTCTATTCATAGGTATCTAAAATTCAGTATAATAAGGACTCTGTATGGTTTTCTAGATAACACTTCTTACTAAAATGTAATTAAAAGCAGAAAGGTTTGTTCCCATTAAGAATTTTGAAAGTTTATAGCCTTCTGTACAAAATGCATAATCCAATATATATAAGAATAGCATTTTCCTGTGAACGTTTTTCATTTTCTAAAATAACTAGTGCTTATAGTTTCTAGCATATGTGGTGATTTTTTTTCTAAAAAGATGAAAAAAAACAAGCACTGAAAAAAAACCCATAGCAACTGACTTTTTGGGCAAGGTGTTAGAAGAAACTTAAAGGTAGTTCTCACTCTGGACTGGAACATAGCACCCCTTGAACAGCTGATAAAACTATAGACAAGCTCTGTCTCTCCGCAGAGACTTATCTAAATGCACATATGTTCATGCAATTGTTCCTACACTGTCAGGCTGCTCAAGTTTCAGACATGAAGATTAGTTCACAAAGCCGTGCGGAGCGCAGTCTGACCAGAGTCAAGGACTCAATCTGGAGTGGAGCTACGGTCAAAGAATGAAGGGCTCACTGCAGGCGAGGGAGCGTGTGCGCTTCAGATGAAAGGAGCACCGTGGTCTAGTAACGTCTGTGAAATACTTCCTAGCTTGAATTTGTCTAACAAGATGATTTGAAAGATGTGGAATAAAAAACTTGTGTCTGTTCATTCATTCATCTGTTCAATTAAGGATAATGTATTCAGCTGCCACATGTGCCAAGCACTGTGCTAGGAATTCGGGGAGTCTGGGGAAGGGTTGAAATTGTGAAAGAAGAGTGATTATTTTAAGCTAGCTAGAACCTCTGTGTTTCTCATGAATGCTAAAATGCCAGGCTAGGGGAAATGATTCCATTTGGTGGTAGGTTTCTGTTTACTAGAGGACTGGTTTTATACTCTGTAGCCATTTGCATTTATCATTATTATTGATACTATGTGCAAATAAATGAAAATTTTAATGTTCTCATAAACCATAAAATACATAAACTATATAATTTAATGTATCAATAACAAATGCCTATAATGAAACATTATTAATGCCATATATAATGAATAGAGTAATAGCACAAGATGATGCTTGTACTAATAATACACAAAAATGGCCAATACTTTGCACACATTTAATTAAAACCATGTCATCTCTTTATTCATCCCTAGTGATTTATGTCTATTGAAAAGTCTCAGATGCAGATAACTGTCTTGTGACGCCAGCCTGGCTCAGGTGGAGATGGAGGTCATTTTAATCCTCTGCAGTGTTCACGGAAACTTGGGCTTCGTTCTGTCTCTGTAGTGTCACCAGACACCGGAGAAGACGGATCTAATCAACACAGAAGTAAACATGGCCTCAAGTAAACTGTGATAAAAGGAGGAAAATCGTTTTGGTAAAATCTATCAAAATTACAGAGAGAATGTTCCACAACAGTCACCTTGGAAATGAGGGCACGATCACATGCAGGTGTGGCTGAAAGGCCTATTTATGAACAACGGCCCTTTTCACTCTGCGCACGCCATGAGGATCCTTTGACTTTGCAGCTGCACTGCTATTTGCAGAACATGCTGCTGTTGAAGGGGCAGCCGTTTCGATGTGAAGTCAGCCCCACAGCTTTGCTCCAAAGAACCTCCCGGTTCCAGAATATGCCCTGTGAGTGTGGGCTGTGTGGGCTGAGGTAGCCCACATCCTCACAATGAAAAGATATTGTCAAGCCTTGCACAGAGCCCAGGTAGTCCTATATCCCTGTGTGCTCATCACTATTAATAAAACTGACAAGAGTTGCGTTTTCATGAATACCAACTCAGTTCTGGCACTTAAAAGATCTCCTTGCACGTACCCTTTCATTCAGAAAATATTTATTCAGAGCCTACCTTGTTTCTGTACCTGTGTTTCTTGCTGAAGATAACAACAGGAAAGACACAAACATCTTTCTGGGAACCTATTATTTGACTCTCCAAGCTGGCTATTTAATTTTGAAAATAATCTGGCAATGAGCTTGATAAAAGTATTTTAAGACAAAATCATATCATATCATGTCTAGATGTGAACATGACCAGAGCTTCAAGTACTAACAGTCTGTTGCACTATGTGTAGATGGATACAATTTTGATGATATTTGCAGCCTCAAGCTGTTGATCAGAATTTGGTGCATCATTCACCTATGATAAATCTCATTGCATTTCTTTATGTTAATACGTTATACCTTTGTAACCTGATGGGCTGAATTGTGAAGTCCTGAGGCAAGGCCATGTGTACCAATCTGTAGTTGGCTTGCTAACCAGTACAAGGTCCTGACATATACATGTAGGAGGTACTCAGAAGGACTTCTTGCTGTGCCATGGCTAAAGGAATATATTCCTGCTTTGAGCCTGCAGAATCTCTGTACCTGTCTGCCGAAGGGATCAGTTATATGGCGTCAAAGAACAAAAATCATATCATTGTGTGCTCACTCCATGATATGATCACTGAAGACAAATGGGTGCTTAAGCAAATGTGGCGAAGAAAGCTGATGGTGCCTGGCTATCAAAAGATATAGC
>NW_022111321.1:14949882-14951802 GCF_000313985.2 Echinops telfairi
TCCCTGGGAGACGGACAACAGAAAAGTGGGTGAAGGGAGACGTCGGACAGGGCAAGATATGACAAAATAATAATTTAAAAATTATTAAGGGATCATGATGGAGGGGAGAGTGGGGAGGGAGGGAAAAAAATGAGGACCTGATGCCTGGGGCTTAAGTGGAGAGCAAATGTTTTGAGAATGACGTGGGAAATGAATGTACAAATGTGCTTTCCACAATTGATGTATGTATGGATTGTGATGAGTTGTATGAGCCCCTAATAAAACGATTTAAAAAAAAAGAATCTCTGTACCTGTCATTATCTGTGGGTAAAAAATTCATTCCCTCAGCTATCCAGACATGACTTACTTTTTATTATTTTTAATTTTAATAAATCATTTTATTGGGGGCTCTTACAACTCTTATCACAATCCATACATCAGTTGTATCAAGCACATTTGTACATATGTTGACATAATTTTTAAAACATTTTATTTCTACTTGAGCCCTCATTTTCCCCTTGTGAACACTTAATCTATATACTATTTTTATTCTCATAGTTTACACCATCCGCTCTCTCCCTTCACCCATGTCACCGTGTTCGTCCCCCTGGGGGTGGGTGTTTCATTGATCATTGCGATCGATTCTTTTTCCCCTTGCTCCCACCACCTTCCCCCTACCCTCATGGTATCGCTGTTATCATTATTGATCCTGAGGTGTTTAACTGTTCAGTATTCTGTGTCTGTGTCAAGAGCTCTTAACTGAACCAGTGTACATGCTCAGGCCTAGCCATATTTGTAAGATAGAACTGGGGTCATGATAGAGGGGCGGGGAGAGGAAACATTAAAGAACTAGAACAATGTTCTGTGCTTCGTTGGTGCTATACTGCACCCTGGGTGGCTCATGCCTTCCTTTTGAACCTTCTGTGAGGGGATGTCCAGATGTCTACAGATGGGCTTTGGGATCTCTCCGTTCTGACCCTCCTTGTTTGTATCAAAATGGTTTTTGTTTTGGGTCTTCTGATGCCTGATACCAGATCTCATCAACAGCTCGTGATCACGGGTTAGTGTGCTTCTTCTGTTGTGCTTCTTAGGTTGCTTCCCTGCTAGATGGCCGCTTATTTAACTTCAAGCCTTTATGACCCCAGAAGCAATATCTTGTAATAGTCAGGTACCACCAGCTTTCTTCACATTAGCTTATGCATGCATTTTTGTCTTCAGCGATCATGTCTGAAAGGTGAGCATCACAGATTGCCAGGTTATTAGAACAGTGTTCTTGAGTTTAGGGAGGCTCAACATCTGTCTGCTTCCTTAATACTTAACCTATAAATATATGTGTATAGACCTATATCCCTATCATTATATATTAACATATTTATATATGTACATGCCTATGTTTATACCTCTATAAATGTCTTTTGCCTCCTACGTCTTTCCTCTATGTCCTTTTACATTCTTCCTGTGCCACTGTCTTATTTGACCTTCATTTAGCTCTTTGTACTTCCCCTCGGCTACATTGCACTTGATCAAACCCCACCAGGCTTTCTACTGCCCTCCTCGCTATCGATTTTAGATCACTTGTTGTGTCCTTTTTCCTGAGTTTGTTGGCTCCCCATTACTTTTCCCCACCTGCTCCTCTCCCCTGGACCCATTGTTTTTTCCTTTGGGTTGTTGTTCCCATTGTTTGGTCCCATTGTTGGTCTCAAAGTTGCTCCCATTGATTTTTCCTCTGGATTGTTTATTCTGCCTATCTTATATAGCTAGACATGGGGTGGGGGTGGGGAGCCTATGAATAGTTTCAGGTCTGTCTGCTGAACCTTATGAATGTTTTCTGATCGGGTCTAATAGTGCCAAGTCCAGCCCTCCCCTACACCCCCTGAGTCCAAAGTCTATTTTAAGAATTCCTCAGGAATTTTGTTATTTTGCTCTCCTTGCTGCTTTGTT
>NW_022111321.1:14951966-14982814 GCF_000313985.2 Echinops telfairi
GCTTATGACCTACTTTTTAAATAACCTTAATTCTGTTAGAGTGTTAACTTATCAGAACCACTTTATTTAAATTAGTGCCTACACAACTCTCCTGCATGATCCCTTCCCAATACTTCCAATTGATGATTTGTATTTACTAATTTTTAGTAAATAATGGGTCACTCAAATTATTAATGAGTGAATATCTGATATAAACACATGCACATCAGATATTGCATATCAAAGTATAGCAATATAATGTTTTCTTCTTTGATGCTGTAAACAGATGAAGGGAGCCTGTAAATTCTCTTACAAGTGTGTCTCCCTGAGATGATGAAACAGCTGAAAACATCAGGCATGGTGCATTCATTGTCTACCTGCAGATAGAGGGATTAGCAGTTCATGTCTGTGTGTCATTGAGTCTCACATTGGTGAACATGTTTTCAGAATTCTACCAGATCATCTTCCTCTACTGGCAATTAGTGGAACAATTGCTTTGGCAAATGCAAGCCAATGCCAGACACATCCTGTTAAACCACCGTACATCATTCCGATTACTGGCACCGATCCCTTGTGGTCCAATTACTTTCCTCCATATTTAAGCATCACTGCCAACAGAAGTGCTCAAATCCCATGTGACAATTAGTTAGGCTGACACTGGCAAACTTTCAATGTATCTAATCCCTCCCTGAATCTCATTCTTTTCTCCTCGCCAACACATATCAATACACTGATGGTAGCTAATATTCACCCAGATGCCTAGCCCAGACCGTGGGTGGTATCCTTGACTCTTCTCCCTGTTCGTCCCTCAAACACAATTATTCACCAAGTTTGTGTTCTCTTTAGCCTTCCCTCCTTCTTAGATTCCCACTGCTATCACATTATTTCAAACCACCATCACCTCTTAGGTATACTGATGTATGACTTCTTTCAAAGGTTGGTCTATGTATAGCCTTGCTCCTCTCTAATACTTTTTCTTCACAGAAGACAAGATGGTCTTGCAAAAATATGAATCTATCCTTTTAGGGGCTCTGGTGGTGTAGTTGATTATGCATTGGGCTGCTAATCATAAGGCCAGCAGTTGCCACCCACCAGCTGTTCCCTGGGAGAAAGATGAGGCTTTTGGCTCTCAGATTTACAGCCATGGAAACCCAGAGAGAAAGCTCTACTCTATCTGACAGAGTCACTGTGAGTCAGTATTTACTTAATGGTGTTGAGGTTTTTGTTTGGTTTGGCCATTCCTTATTCTGCTATATTAATTCAAATATCTAGACTTAAGCTCTGTGGGCTGGATGTGTGGAGTGAAAGGAATAAAATGGAGACATTTTCCAGATTTTACCTTTGCTTTATTATTGTATTGCTCACAGAGGTCAGCTGTATACTGAGTGAATCTGGTTTGCCTGGGGAGAAATGATCAGTTCAGTTGGGACAACATTAAAGTGCCTTAGAGAAGTGACGAAAGGGCTAATTGGTGGGAAGATGGAAATTAAAGAAACAAATACCTACAAAAGAGATTTAAATAGAGTATCTGTAGAAAGAAAATGAGAGATGGTGTACATGGGTTAAAAGATGTACTCAATACAGGTTTATTGAATTGGTAAATGCATAAAATAATGAATTAAGGCATTACTAAAGGGATAAATTATGAACATCTGAGTAGGTAAAAATAAAACTACCATCGAGTCCATGATGACTCTTAGTGACCCTATAGATCCGGGTAAAACTGCCCTAAGTTTCCAACTCTTTGCAGGAGTAGGCGGCCCCATCTTTCCCTTCATCACAACTGCTGGGGGGTTCAAACTATTGCGTTTTAGTAGCCCCAACTTGAGCATTATGCTACCAGGCGCCCTAATATATAAAATAATGTTCAGGTTAACTAATTTGAAAAAAAATCTCCATGGACTTCTCTTTACCCTTCAGAATGCAGAATACAGTCAAATTCTTCAGGTCGTCCTGGCAGCCGGTTCACGAGCAAGCGAGAACCTGTCTCGTTCTCTGACTTAACTATACTCCTTGTGTCTTGGTTTAGTGGTTACGAGTTGGGTTGCATGCTGCATGGTGCACATGTCAAAGCCACAGTAGCTTTGAGTGAGAGAGAAAGGGCTTTCGACTCCTGTCAACTGTTCCAGCCTTGGAAACCCAGGGTGGGTCCCTCTGAGTCAGCCTTGCCTCGATGGCTGGGAGTTTGAGTACAGCATTGTTGAGTTCCCTGTGAAATGCCCAAAGAGCTTATCTTTTCCCTAAACTTTGGGCTTTTATCCATGCTATTTCCTATACAGTACTTGGTAAAATTTTTCTCCCTTTTGGATAGGGTTTTTTTCACCTTTCTGATTGTAGTTCAAAATTATCCCACTCCTAGATTCTTTCTGGATCCTTTGAGCCGGAAGTAGGTATCCTTTAGGACAGTGGTTCTCAATCTGAATCATGCCGTGACCCTTTCATATAGTTCCTCAGGTTTTGGTGACCCCCCCTAACCATAAAATTAGTTCCATTGCTACTTCACAATTGTAATTTTGTTACTGTTATGAATAGGGTGACCCCTGTGAAAGGGACGTTGGACCGCCAAAGGAGTTGCGACCCACAGGTTGTGAACCGCTGCTTTAGGAGGTTGATATTATGTGGTAAATTATCAAATAGTGCTAAGCAAAATATGTACCAGTTTTCATCCTGTGTTCATACCTTCTTATAACCCATCATTCAATATTGAGGTTTCTTCCTTTCCTCATTACTCATGAAATCACAAGTCATCTTGTATACATAGTCAATGCTAGCATTAATTGTTGAATGAATAAATCTTGAACGGCAATGAAAGCGTGTTTACATGACTGGAGATGGTATAAGACATGTCTCTGTATCATGAGCATTTAGGAGTCACCTTTACCAATGAACATATTTCTAAGACAAGCAGGAAGCTTGTAATATGTAAATATGTGACTTTAAAGTGTTTCTTTACTTCAAAGAAGAATGTACCTTTTATTCTTGATGACATATTGATCAAGCATTCAACTCCGTAATAGGAGGATGTGTGTTCACATGAATATGAACCAGGTTTATTTAAAATTTTGACTATTAGTTTCATCAGGTGTAAGGAAAACATAGTTTTTAACCTCCTCATTTGCAACTAAATAGTGTAGGAAATCATTGATTAAGATTGTGCTTTCCCTTAGAATCTCTCACCAGAAAAGTGCTAATTGCTAAATGTGTGATGGGAGATTCACCACACCACAAAATAAAAATATAAATTAATAGGAATAATACAGATGCAGATAGGACAGCATGAAATATTAAAATTTCTTCAATTAAAGTTAGGTATGTTATTAACAATTATTTAAAATTTTAATCTATTTTTACTAAAGAATAAATATTTAATCTTAGGAATATTTTTTCTTGCATTTATACCATGGTTTAAAATTATTGATGGAAATTTAACCCTATCTACGTGTCAATAATTAATCATAAGGTCAAGTTAGTTAAATATAAAATTATTGGAAAAGTCAGATGAAAATGGAATTAAGTAGTCATGTCATAAACAGATATTACTGGAACAAAATAAGAAAATGCATATAATTGTGCAGAAATAAATTTTTAATAATAGTGAACTTATAAGAAAACCAAATAATGAGAAATGTATGCAACCTGAAGTGTTCAGATGGGAAAGGGGAATTGAAATAAAATCTACATAAATAAAATATTAACAATGAATATTAATAAACCACAAATGATGACAATAAATAACGTATATGGCTTTTGATGCTTGCCAAGTACAGTTATAAGTACTTTATTTGAAATAAAGAAACTAAACTATACTAATGGGAACATGTGTTTAGACAAGGAGTTTTAATAATAAATGTTGTCAAGGTAATGATTATTATGCTTTTGGAGAACAGTCTAAATATAAAACTAGATAATTCTATGTAAACCTCTGATTTATAATGTCATTTCTTATCATTTATTCCAAAGAAGTCATTCAAAAATTTTAATTAAAGGTTTTGTGGGATGGTATTCCAAAGTGTGGTTAGTAGGAGGCAGGGAGGTGTCTATGTGTAGTGGGGGGCAGGGAAGTGTCTATGTGTAGTGGGGGGTTCGGAAAGCAAAAGGGGAACAATGGGTCTTCAAAAACTTGAGGATATTGATTGATTAAAATTTTATGATGCTCTATAAACAACTGCTAGATTGTGAAAATAAGAAGTGCTAAAGAGGTATTGTGAAATCACATTGAGTGAATGGATAAAATAACAATTTTCTAATACACAATTGTAAGAGCTACATAAAAACTAGGCATACTGAAGAATAAGAAAAAATAGATATTTTTTTGAATATCATAGGGATGAAAATCATAGATTTTTAAAAGGTTTTCTTTTTCATAATTTAAGTTGTATTTAAACATAATTAAGAGTCTTGATGTACTGTTTTGAAATAGAAAACTGAGGCTTCTTATTTTATTTTAATATGCTAAATTATCAACCCTAAATTATTATACCTTTTATATATAGAACCCCAGTGTCTAACAGAATAAAGAATAGACAGACCCTTTTAAAAATATACTGTACTTTTAGTGAAATATATTATATACAGCAAAACCCATTCCCGTTCCACAGCTTTTAAACATGACAGTCAGTGACACAGATTCAGTCTTCATACGTGTCCACTTTACGTGACACAGATTACAGTCTTCATACGTGTCCACTTTCTCATCATTTCTGCTCGAGCTAGCTCACTCCCATCAGCTCAAACTTTCTGTCTCTGGTTGACTCCTCTATGCTTTAAAATAGTGGTTGACCATTTGTTCATCGATAGATCTCAATTTATCTTTTAGATAGATTTTAATTTGAAGAAGCAATAGTCAAGGGTGGCAATCTTTACTTTCTAACATCAGGGGATAGTTTCAATTCAAAATTTGAAGAGTAACTCAGCCTCGAGGGTTCCTCCAATCTCCGTATGAACAGTAAGTCTGAATTCCGAAAGAAGTTGAGCTTTTCTTCCTTAATCATGTCACTAGAAAGGCTTTTAAAAATTTTACAGGATGGACTCTCTGGCAGTGAAGATAGTATAGTCTACTGGTCTTGACTTTTATCAGTAGCATATTCACATGCTGGCATGGTTTTCCGTATCAGAAAAGATGGTTTCAATTTTTTTTCATAAATACATATAAGAGTAAGTGGATGGATTCAAAAATCTAATAATACTTTTAAATTATTTCAATATAATTTTATATCTGGTTCACATCAAAAATCTATAAATGAATATATTAATCTTCTAGTTTTATAAATATAAACATACTAACTCACAGCAACCCTGTAGAACAGAATAGCACTGCCCCTATAGGCTCTCCAAACTGTAACTCTTTAAGGGAGTAAAAAGTCTAGTCTTTCTCCACACAGAAGCTGGTAGGTTTGAACTGCCAACCTTGTAGTTAGTGCCCAATGTGCAACTACACAATAGGGGCTACTTTCATAAATACAATAAACGCTAATTGAGTACAACCTAAAATGTTCTTGTTTCAAAGGATGAGTTTGCTGCCTTCATCCATTCATTCTCTGAGCGTCCACTATGTTTGAGGTCTTTGGTGGTCACAAAAAATACTTTCTCTATGAAACCTCCCCATAACAAAAACAACCCCCCCCCAAAAAAAAAAAGAAAAACCTCACTGCCTTTGATTCAATTCCAACTCATAGCCACCCATCTGGAAAAAATAAAATATGTGACCTAAAGTGTAGGCAAGAATAAACTCCAAGTGGATTAGAAATTTAAATGCAAGAAAGTTAAGCCATACAAAACTAGGAGCAAACAAGTGAATTCTTTTTTAGCTTTAGTATATAAAAATTCTCTCTAAAATCCAATGAAATAAAAGAAAACATTCATAGTTTGTGAGTTTTTTATAAAAATTCAAAATAAAGAAAGCAGAACACCTTAAGCAAAATCCAAAAAAATAGATAAATTGAAAAACATACATTTGCTATATATAATACATAGAATTAGTATTGCTATTATTAAAAAAAGATTAAAATTTAGACTATAATAATTGAATAATTAAAGGGCAAAGGATAAAAAATTAAGGAAAAAATAAGAAAAAGAAATGAGCAGACAATTGACCTAAAAGCCAAATAGAGATTAAAAATAGTCTCTAGCTCCTGGGGGAAAAATAAGACTGTAAACTCACTCACAATTAGAGGAATGTAGCTGAGACCACTGCCTTGTCTCTCTTGTCAGCCTACTGAAGTAGGATGTCATATCTTTGGGCAAGGCTATGGGAACAGGAACTCCATTGGTCTATATTGCTAATGGGACCATAAAGTGTCAGGGCCTTTCTAGAGGGGAATTTGTCCGTACCTAACAAAGCTATGTATACACTTAGTGTGTTAATCTGGGTAGACTAGAGAAACAAATTCATAAACACACATATGTATATAAGGGAGAGGTTTATGTACAAGAGGAATTGAACATTGAGAAAACATCCCAACCCAGTCCAGATCAAGGCCATAAGTATGATATTAGCCCATATGTCGGATACCAATCTATAAAGTCCTCTTCAGACCCACGAAACACATGCGATGAAGCCAAATGCAGGATGATCACAAGCCAGTGGGTAGAAAGTCTTTGGGTCCAGTGGCGTTGTAAGCATCTCAGTGCTGGCAGGGGTCTCTCTGTGGTTTCTCTGGCTTCTGAGGTCTGGTTATGTCTGTGTGGCTTGTCTTCTGCACTGTCTCCCTGGGAGTGAAGTAGTGAGAGTCTCTTCCACCTCCATGGAGGAAATACCGGGGGAGTTCCCAGAATTCTCAGGAGAAGGCCATGCCCACACAGAGGCCTCATTGGCTATCTCCAGATTGACAGCCTAGACTCCACCCCTAAATTTTTAATCCTTACATTGACACCAGATTAGGTGACTACCACACTTAGATTTCCACACAAATTAGGAACTCTGGTGGTGCACTGGGTTACACAATGAGCTGCTAACCTACAAGGTCAGCAGTTTGAAATCACCAGCCACTCGTAGGGAGAAAGATGAAACTTTCTACTCCACTAAAGAGTTGCCATCTCAGAAATCCATAAAGATTATCTCGATGGCAGTAAGTTGTTGCTGTTGTTTTTCCGCAGAGCAAGCCCACTTCCAGGAAGATACCTTGAAGATACAATTCCAGCAATATATGTGTGCCAGGTTTTTCACTACGCAGTGCTTGTAACTACATCATTCTGGCAATGACGTAATGCCTGTGCAGAGGAGAGTGTTTGTATGTATGACGATACATATACGATACATAAGAGTACCCTGAAACAAAAAAAGAAAGGGCCTTATGATTTCTAGAATATATTAGTAAGTTTTTAAGAAGTAAATCTCTATCCTTAATACAGTAGAGAAAATGAAGAAATAGACATTTATCCACTTGTCTTTGCAAAAGGACAATAGGGAATATAAAACAGAAACTAATGATATTATTTGCTTACATATACTGAGTGGGAAAGAAGCTGAAACAGTAGGAACAAGTTCATTTGGACAAGAGTAGGGGAAGCTGACATAGTCTATTTTTATGTAGAGCTCTGTGTCTCAGAATATACTCCATGACATAAATGCTTATAACCAACCAAGATATGGACGAACTCCGAATAAAATACGGACATTAACAAATGAATCTGTGTGTGTTGTCTTATTGTTGGTAGTTACTGTTGTCCAACTGCAGTTTATTACAGCCCGTGTGTTACAGAGTAGAACTCCTCCATATAGTTTTGGGGGTTTTTTGGATATAATGTTAATAGAGCCCTGGTGGCACTGTGGGCTACCCATCAGGCTGCTTATTCCAAGGCTGAAGGATCGAACTCACAACCTGCTTTCCATGAGAAAGGTGAGGCTGTGTGCTGCTGTAAAAATTCTGTCTCAGAAATCACAAAGAGCAATTCTACTCTTCCCGGGGTCTCTGTGAGTGGAAATCAGTTCCCATGAGATATGTATGTATGGTGTATGATGTTAATGGAAGACACTCAATGAGATGACTGACACAGTGGCTGCAACACAGGGGCCCAACCATAGAAACAATTGCGAGGCTGATGCGGGACCAGGCAATGCATCCTTCTATCGTCCACAGGACCACTTTGCATCAGTATGGTCTCAAGGGCACCTAGCAGTATGATTTCATGGGACCCTTCACATGGTATGTAGAAGTATATAGAGTCAGTGTGTCTAACTACTAGTGATGTTAGCCTCAGCCACTAGGTTGAGTGGTATTTGTCAAGTTTATCCACTGTAATGTTTGACCTCAGTAAGTAATGGGGTGTACATCTAGAATGCTCCCTAAGAGCAAGGATGACAAGACTTCATCTCGCTGACTTTGGACACATTATCAAGAGTCACCAGTCCCTGGAAACAGATGGCATACTTATTAACATGAAGGGTTAGGAAAAGAGAAGATGACTCTGAACCAGATGGACTAACTCAATATTATTTGTTGTTAGGTGCTAGCAAGTTTGTTCTGACTCGTTGCCACCCTATCTACAATAGAATGAAACACTGCCATCCTCACCATTGTTATATGTGAGCCCAGCCACTGTACCATCCCAACCAGATGGGTTGGTTCTTTCGTGCAATCATTATTACTGTGTTCTTTCACTAGTGGTGATTGTAATTAGTTTTTGTGTCCACGTGACTGGGCCAGTACTTCGGGCCTACCATAAGACAATCCCAGGTTGCTGTGTGTAGCAAGACAGCCGCTCACTCAGATCACAGCCTGATGGTATCTCCTTGGGCTTGTGGCCAATTTGATGTTCATAGAGAGATACGTAAAAGATGCCTCTCCCTCTTCCTCTTCTTCTTCGGGACTAGATCTTATATCTGGCCTCTTGGAATATGTACTATAATATAATAACGTACTATATTACCTGCCAATCGTAGGAGCTTACCAGCAGCCTTCCATAACATCTGATTGCTTATCCCCTGGGCAAGCACCAGCTGTGATCTTCTTGCTTGCGTCCTGTTTGATCCCCCCTGGTCCGGGTTCGTTTTCTCTTCCCTAGTATCCCAGCTCCAGGAGCCACACAGCAGGGAAAGCCACCCACTTAACGTCTAACTCCCAGACTTGACCAAACGTAACCACTTTTACAACTGAGTGAGCTGTTTTTCTTGACAGAAATTTCTTTCTTTACTGGTTTCACTTCTCTAAAGAACCCAGCCTAACAGGGATTTTAAGTTTCTTTTATTCCTTATACATTATTCATACGAATTTTACTGGAAATAGTCTTCTCTTCCCCCATGTTTATGTATTTTATTATGATATTTGTTTGATCTGTTTAAACTCATGGGTATTTATTTTATTCTGTGGGTTATATTTGTCTACTGTGATCATTATTTAAATTTGCTCAAATTGCTACAGATTTGTTGAGAGCTCTTTTGAGCCAGCTCAACAATCCTTTCCACACGCCTCCCTCTACTGTTTCTCCCAGGCAGTGGCCCTTGAGTTCAAACTGCCAGTCCATCACTTAACCCACTGCACCACCAAGACTCAGTAATTGCATTAGTACTTTGTAAAACTCTAGTATAAGAAGACAATCCAAACTTCCCTGACATTCTCAGTGTTCCACTCCTAAAATCAGGCATTTTTTCCTAATTCCTTTTAGTGTAAAATGGTTTACAGGCACGATGATCTGAGAACCTCTGTGCTCAGCTAGGATGTTCTTCATTTAGGGCCTCTCAATGGACACAGATAGGAAATGTTTTTAAAACACTCACCTACACATATAAAGGATAAGTAAAAAAATTACTGCAGAACAATGCAAACCTCTTTCAAATAAAATTATCAAAAGAAGAGCTATTGTTCCTCAGCATGCTCTCCATTTAGGGACATATACTTTCATATATATATATAATGTAGGTATAGATCCTCCTAAAGATGAGTTTCCATCTCTGTAGGCTTTCTCCAAACAATTCAGTGATCTTTGGTTCCGTGCCATGTCAGAACGGCAGCTTTGTTATCCTTGAGGGAGTAAAATCATGTTTCAATTAAATGTTGTTTGAACACTGGGAACAAAAAGACATCTGAAGGGGCACCATTAGGCTATAGGCAAAGTGAAGTAAGCTTTCCACCCCCAAAAAGCTTTTAGGACAACTCACACTACCCTCAAAGAATGAGTGGGTGCGTTCTCATGAAAAAATCCCTCCATGCAACTTTTCTAGCCTTTTCATGTGCTTGGTGGTTATAACAATGCTTCATTCTTATCAACCAAAGCCATTTTATCTGAGGATCTACAAAGTATTCTAGTTTGGGTTCATTTTGGTTTTCCTTTAAATTGACCCCCAGGGTTTGAGTGAAATATAGTTAAACAGATCCCCCCCACACACACACATATGTATATATGTTAGATACATATATGTGTACATAAATACATATACACAATTCTATAGATCTAGGGATTTGCATCCCCAAATGCCAATGGCATTATGTTATTTATACTGTCAGACAATCAAACTTATAGTCCAATGGAGCTTTTCAGTGGCTATAACGTATTTTGATTGTGACACCCAACTTTTCTTCTCTTTATTTTATGTTGGTTTCTAGTGAGCCAGCACTTTTCAGATTGAAGAACATTCATATTGCATCTTTTCTCTCTTTTAGTAAATGCAAAAGGATTAGTCTTCTAGTAAACTTGAGTGATAACATAAATAAAACTTTGTGCAAACTGGTACTACCTAATGGTTGAATATATACTCTGATAAGATCAGATCCTCAGGTTAGTTTTAGATTACAGTGTAGGCTAGCCAAAACAAAAAGGAAAACAATGTGAATGCCTTTCTTGTAATAACAAAGATAGTGTAATGACTACAATTTAAGTATTTTGTTTTAAGCTATTCTACCTCTTTGATACATTATAAAATGTGTCACATAATTTTAAATTACAATATTATCCCAGGGATACACGTTTTATTTCCTTTTCTTCCATACCACCTCATACAGGCCACGATTTATTGAAAGGCATACAATTAAATTGGAGAAATTTGTAAATGATAGTTTTCAATACATATAATACTACCTATAGCTTTAGGTATGCTTATAATTGTGTCAAAAACTATATCTACAGCTATACCTATACTTATATATATATATTTATATATACTAAGTTAAGTATTAAATAAATGAAAAGATATTTAATTAATATTGAATATATATACATTCATATATGTGTTGATTTCCATTCTGCATTAACTTAGTTTTTTTATGGGGAGCAAAAACTAAATAAAGCATTCAACACTAAGGTCTCAGAATTAATTATAATCACACATTTTTGTGACCTTATTAAGCAAACATCAACCAATTTATTTATCTAAAGGAAATAAAAAATACTGAAATGGTGAATTATTAAAACATTGTATTTCCAACTTTTATTGACCTAATCTTATTCAAAATTAGATTCCAAAGACAAAATTATGAAGGGACAAAATTATATTTCTTTACATAATGCAGCATACTTGAGTTTGCTTACCCTAAACTTTGCTCATGTTATGGACTTCAATTTACATGGTTTCCATCTATATACTCCCAGTGAGAAAAAAATGAAAATGAACAAAATAGCAATTCTTCTTTTTAAATTAAATGCTGTTCTTCTACTTGAAACCAGAGCTTTAAGTGGTTCATAACAATTCAGTAATTGTCTTTGTTTACAAAGGTACATCAAGGTTCAGTGATTGTTGTAAACAATTCAGCGCATAGCAATCAATGTGTTGCCAGGAATGTTCTAATCTGAATGGAGACTCATAATTTTGCCCAGCTCAAAGATGGAAACCTATCCCACCGGCTCCTGGATACTCCAGACTCTGGGAGTGCCACACAGTCGCATCACATTGTGAGCCTGTATATGATCCCTGTGATAAATAGTTGGTGTAGTAGTTCAAGTTAAACTGCCCAAAGAGGAATCTGTGGCTGTAAAAGGAAAACCTAGTGTTCAATTAGTCAATGAAGAAAACTTAAAAACAAATTAAAGGCTCGATATTTATATCATTGCTCATGCTTTTGGAGAACTCATAAGGTTGTTGTCAATCTTTAATTGACTGTGCTCTTATAATTTAGAATTAGAAAATACCACAGAAATGGAAATGGAAAAAATAATGCAAAAATAAGTTGACTTTAAGAATAAGAACATAGTAATATATTTCTTGTGGTTAGTTCCTATTTCTATTTTGTGGAAATTAATATGAAAATTACAAAGGCAAAACATACTTTTCAGTAAAAAGATCATCCCGATGTTTCAGTGTGGCCTATTTTTAAGGCACAATTTAAAGCTTACCCTGATGCTTCTTTTCAATCAAGCTGTGAATCACTTACAGAGAGATTTTTTTAACATTGAAAAACCTTTGCGTGAATTATCTATGAATTAATATTCAAATAAAAACTAAACTAAACCTATTATCATCAAGCTAATTCCAGCTCCTCAAACAACCCAGCTCTCTCCCGTCCTGCCCACATTACATGGTGAAGCACAGAAACGGGTAAAATTGTTCCTTTGGGTTTCCAAGGACATACACCTATACAGGAGTAGAAGTGTTTCTACTTTGGTGTGATTGTTGGATTCGAATTGTGGATCTTGTGGTAGTGATCCTATAAACCCAAACCCAACCCACTCTTACTCAGTTGATTCTGACTTATAAAGACCCGATGTAGTATTTCTGAGACTGTAAACATTTTGAACCACTCCCGTGGCAGTTAGCTGTCCAACTCCCTCACTGACTCTTTGTCCTATGGGACAAAGTAAAATTGCTCCATAGATCTCCCAAGGCTATACATTTTTATGAAAGCAGGATGCTGCATCTTTCTCCTGCAGAATGGCTGATGGGTTTAAACTGCCCACCTTTGGCTTAACAGACAAGTGTTTAACTATTATACGTCTAGAATTGCAGTCTGGATTTAAAGGTACATTTGGTCTCAGTTATTCTTCATAACTGATAGAAGCCCAAAAAGCATGAGCACAATATTAAGATGACAAAAAAAGAAGTGGAAGAAATATAAAATGGGACTAGAGAAAATACTTAATAAACAGAAACCATACATTTAATTATTAAATTTAAGTATATGTTTAAAGGCTAAATGTTACTTAGTAGTTTTTTTTACATTTGTGTATGATAAGATGTAGAATTTCTTGGAGTATATATATAAGTCTATGTTTACCTTCAAAACAATAAACAAAATTGAACTGTGCTGCTAAGTACCAGTAGATTAATATTCCAACATAATATATAATAGTCATTCAGAATTCATATGGTCACACATTAAAATAAAATTCACATGTGGCATAAGCTATTAAAATGGTGTGGTTTTAAAACATTTTTCAATCATTTATCTAAATTTTCTATAAATAGTAACATTTTAAATTATATATATGTGCTTATACTTCATCCATTACATTATTACTTCCCAGTTTTTGTTCTTTTCTATATAATCTGTGGGGGATACAAGCGTCCAATCAGTTTTCAACTACCTACATTTCTACGTGGTACAAGAAGCTTTTTAATTTGGGATTGTTGTTAAATTACTAAGGGAAAAATAGTTCAGGAATCATTCATTAATATATGCTAATTAAGATCATTAAATGTTTTAAAGATGCACAAATAGAATAAGAATGGAAATTAAAAGTGGCTGGAGGCCATTGAAGTAACAAAAGGACAATTTAAAAATTATTAGCAACAGACCCAGAAGACTGGTAGCAGGTACAGCTGTGAGAACACTACATGTGTGACGGCAGTCTCTGGCCTTGTGTGCTACTTCACTGAGCGCTGCTGTGCTAAGCCAATTTTGTTTGTTCTCACAATAATGTATAAACCACTAAGTTTAGAGAGCCTAGGTTTTACAAAATATTTTGTGTTTTTATAAATCATTTTATTGGGAGCTCTTATAGCTCTTACAACAATCCATAGTTACAACATATTTTTGTAGGACAATTTCTATTGGAAAAATAATGATGTGGTCTCCTTGTCAGAGGGTGGTGACAACCGAGCAGCAGTTGATCGTATTCCCTTAAGATTATCAAACAAGATTTTAGTATGATTTATTATGCATCAACACTAATGATCTTAAAAACTGGAGTTATTCATCCCTAATAAACAATTACAAATGCTTGGTTTTTTTAAAGCTATGTATTTAAGTTTGTTTAGGAAACAACCTTATCACCTTCAAAATACTCTCCATTACACTTAATACATTTGTCAAATCTGCGATTCCATTCTTGGAAACATTTTTCAAATTTAACCATTTGCATGGCTGATAGCACCTCCATCATTTTCTTCTTCATCTCATCTAAGTTGTCAAATCCTTTCAAGTCCCTCTTCATTCATGGAAACAAAAAGAAGTCGCACAGAGTGAAGTCGGGTGATTAAGGAGCATGGGGCAAGAGAGGAATGCTGTTTTTTGGCACAGTGGAATGGCTGCATGAATAGGTGCATTGTCATGGTGGCAAAACCAGTCCCCCATCTACCACATATCAGGCCTTTTTTTTGTCTCACACTGTTATGCTATCGTTTCAAAACCTCTAAATAGAAAGTTTGATAACAGTCTGACCTGGTAGAACAAACTCCAAATGCACTCCAAGTTGACATTTTCATCCATTCCAGAAGTTGATGGATGTGCAGAATGAGGTTTGTCATCAATTGACATATCACCTTTTTTGAATGGAGAAACCCACTCATACACTTGAGTTTGCCCCATGCACTGTCCTTGTAAGCTGTACTCAACAGGAGAAAACTACTCAAGTTATCAAGTAGAAAGCTAATATTTTGAGAATGACAAGGTCAACAAATGTGCTTCACATGATGGATGGATGTATGGATTGTGATGGGTTGTATGAGCCCCCAATAAAATGATTAAAAACCAAAAAAAACCCAAATTATTGTTTTATCCAGATTTAACAGGGACCTACATTGCTTAAACCAGACACCCCAAATCACATCTTTTTTCTCAATTGTGCTAATAACATTTGTTTTAGAAATATAATATGATAATGTTTTACATAATAACACTTTGGACTTTGCCATGTTTCAGTCCATGTTGGATTGAGTCCAGAACTGTGTGTGTGTGTGTGCATGCGCACGCTCTGGATGTTTCTGTAGGTGCCGCTGAGAACCTCAAAGGGCCTGTGCTAGGCTCTTCAGTCTCCATCAAAGAATGGCAGTCAAGCCCTCTATGCTTTGCGGGTCTCCAACCTAATAGATTCACGTTTTACCAACAGTTGAGAACATAATGTAAATTAGAGCAGATTTTTGAAACAAAATAATCTTAGTTTTTGTGATGAGATATTATTATTTTTAAATCTGCTACTCAGATATTGTAGTCCAAGGATAATATCAAACAAACATGTGTCAAATCAATGTAAATATGGTCTTTCTTTAAAGCTGGTAAACAGCAACTGCATAATAGTTATATGCTCTTTTGGCCCCTTTCAAAACTGTCAACTGCAAAAATGGTGAGCGTTAACAGATGCTATACCTTACTCTAATAATGTTGTTAGTAGCTCTCCACTAGGCTTCAAATCATGAACAGCCCATGTTCAACAGATTGAATCATTGCCTGGCCCTGGGCCACATTCATGATCCACATTCATGGACCTATGCTTAGGTCCATTGTTGCAATTATTTTGTATTTTGCGAGCCTAGCAATCAAATTCCAAAAATTAGCCAGTGAAAACCATTTGCTAATTATATTTGTGCTAGGCACATTTTAGTGGACATTTTGCATTATGTTACTGCCTTACCTATATGAAACTTAAATGTCTTCTAGAATACACTAAAGAAATTCTCCCTCCCCCAGCCAGAAACTGGTATGATTTGTCCCAACTGGAGATAATATAAAACTAATTTCATTTCCTTTCTTTGTTCCATGGCAAAGAAGCTTACAATTAGATATAGAACTCTATTTAATATTCAATTGATTAAAACAAGAAATCAACATAGAAAAATGTATTCACATCAAGAACACAGGATCAGGAAAGTTGCTCAAAAGAGATCAAATATGAGCTAGGTCTTAGACAATAGAATACATGTAGATATGCAAGAAAGAATTTGAAATAATGTAATCCTGTACAATTTAGAATAGACTCAGCTGCAGTAACAAAGACCTAAGCATTTAAGGATTAAGAAAAAAGAAAGCTCATACACTGATTTTCTGTTTCCAATGAGTAATATGTGGTACTCCACTTCTTCTTTTGGAACTTGGCTTTTAGTTTGATGATATTGTTGTACTCTAAGGTACACCTGTGGCTGAATTCGGCTGTCAGGGGGGTATGGGGAGAGGATAAAATACATGGGGCATGAAATGCATCAACCTGAGACATGGTCCATATCATTTCTACTCCATTCCTCTTTGGGAAGAATTTAATCACATGGCCACAATTAACTGCACATAAGACCCAGAAATGTGGAACCAAGTGAAGAGGAGAATAGATTTTAATGGCATATGCTACAAATTTTAAACATTAAAATTGAAATTAAAATTAATATAGCTTGGTGCTTAAGCAAATGTGGTGAAGAAAGCTGGGTGCCTGGCTATCAAAAGCTATAGCATCTGGGGTCTTAAAGGCTTGGATGTAAACAAGCAGCCATCTAGCTCCGAAGCAACAAAGCCCACATGGAAGAAGTACACCAGCCTTTGTGATCACGGGGTGTTGAAGGTATGAGGTATCAGGCATCAAAGAACAAAAAATCATATCATTGTGAATGAGGGGGAGTGCAGAGTGGGGACCCAAAGCCCATCTGTAGGCAACTGGACATCCCCTTACAGGAGGGTCTTGGGGAGGAGACAAGCCAGTCACGGTGCGATGTAGCGATGAAACATACAATTTTCCTCTAGTTCCTAAATGCTTCCTACCCACCCACTCCCACTATCATGATCCCAATTCTACCTTACAAATCTGGCTAGACAAGAGGATGTACACTTCTACAGATAGGAACTGGAAACACAGGGAATCCAGGATGGATGATCCCTTCAGGACCAATGGTGAGAGTGGCAATACTGGGAGGGTGGTGGGAGGGTGGGGTACAAAGGGGCAACCGATTACAGGGATCTACAGATTACAGGGCTCTACATCTCCTCCCTTGGGGGTGGAAAACAGAAAAGTGGGTGAAGGGAGACATAAGACAGTGTTAGATATGACAAAAATAATAATTTATAAATTATTGAGGGTTCATGAGGGAGGGGCTAGCAGGGATGGAGGCGGGGAAATGAGGAGCTGATGCCAGGGGCTTACATTGAGAATGATGAGGATAACGAATGTACAGATGTGCTTTACACAATGGATGGATGGATGGATTGTGACAAGAGTTGTATGCCCCCCCAATAAAATGATGTTTTTAATTCAAATAGCTTCTGGCATAGCAAAAAACAACAAACAGAAATTTTCTGTTAGGCAATGAGTGTAAGTGTAAGTGTCTCATCTACTACAAATCTGTTGACATAGAGTCAATTCTGGTTTTATAACAACCCTATAGAACAGAGTGAAATTTGAACCATTGATGTTTTGGTTACCACTGGGTGCTTTCACTACTATGGCACCAGTACTCCTCTGTTTCATTATAACCAGCCCTCTATTCACATATACAAAAGAACGAGTTCTACACAGAGAGCTACCAGCATTTATTGAAGGATCACAGATTGACAGGAAATCATTTTGGACCGTGGAACACCGTGGCTGGAATTAAATATATTTTAGTGAGAGCATATAAGGAAGACAACAAAAAACTCAATTACATAATTAGATCATTTCCTTATGGCTGCACTTTATTTGATAATGTATACATTCCAAATGACTGCCCGTGGCTTTATTTATAACCACATCCTTAACTTTATATTCATTTTAAAGGTTTTAAATGAAAATTCAGCTTTTGAAACAGAATATCAAACTCAGTTTCTAAATTAAAAGTTATTTTATTCACCGAAAACCTAAAATATTTAGTATTGTAACAGAAGATGATGCTCTGTTTCGAATGGCTATAATTAAAAAGAGCCAGTGGACAATTTTCCAGAGACACCTAAATGGTGCATTATTAGTCTAGAGAGAACCTGTACATTCTTATTATCTCCATGGACCCCAGTGCAACTCCTGCAGAGAAAAAGATACCTTGTATTTCACATAAATATCACTTTCTCCAGACATGTTCTATTATAAGGTTTCATAACTAAGCTGCAATATCAGTAAGTAACAGAGGAGGGAAATTATGTAAAAATGAGGAATGAAGGAAGAATCTAAACTCAGGTAAACTGTAATTCTGTATTTGACTAGAGAGAATATGATATTATGATGCAAATTACCTTGCAAATTGTTCTCACCTTTTGCTATAGGCAGTCGCTTTAATCCATGAAAGAAACTGAATCTGAGTCTCTCCCTTCTCTCGGCAATCCTTATTATACAGCTTTAAAATAGATGGGTATTTTGGTAAAATCATCCATGATTATTTAATCATTTTTTCTATGAAATGTCCAAGACAAATGAGAACATTTCTCTTTGTTTTTAAAAATTGCTTAACACATATTTATGCCCATAAAATAAGCTAGTGCGCAAGAAGGAATTGAGCTTAGAATCCCTGATATTTGAACATATCCTGTTCCCTACACCACCTTTTCGAATATTTTTTCTCTCTATAAGAAATGGCATGCTCCATGATAGGTAACTTTTCTTTATTTTTTTATATCATTTTATTGGGGGCTCGTACAACTCTTATCACAATCCATACATCAATCCATTTTGCCAACACATTTGCACATTTGTTGCCATTATCATTTTCAAAACATTTTCTTTCTACTTGAGCCCTTGGTATCGGCTTCTCATTTTTTCCCTCCCTCTACCACCCTCCCTCCTTCACGAACCCTTGATAGTTTATAAATTATTATTATTTTTTCATGTCTTACACTGTCCGATGTCTTCCATCACCCACTTTTCTGTTGTCCAGCCCCCAGGAGGTGGTTATATGTATATCATTGTTATCGGTTCCCCCTTTATCCCCAACTTTCCCCTTACTCTCCTAGTATCACTACTCTCATTATTTGTCCTGAGAGGTTTATCTGTCCTGGATTTCCTGTGTTTCCAGCTCTTATCTGTTCCAGTGTACATGATAGTGGGGGAGAGGAAGCATTAAAGAACTAGAGTAGTGGTTCTCAAACTTCCTAATGCTGCAACCCTTCAATACAGTTCCTCATGTTATGCTGACCCCCCCAACCATAAAATCATTTTTGTTGCTACTTCATAACTGTAATTTTGCTACTGTTATGAATTGAGCAACTCCTGTAAAAAGGCCATTTGATCTCCAAAGAGGTCGCGCCCACAGATGGAGAACTGCTGAACTAGAGAGAAGTTGTATGTGTCATGGTGCTATACTGCACCCTGACTGGCTCATCTCCTCCATGTGACTCCTCTGTAGAGGGATGTCTAGTTGCCTACAGACGGGCTTTGGGTCTCCACTCCACACACACCCCTCAGTAACAGTGATATGATTTTTTGTTCTTTCATTCCTGACACCTGATCCCTTCGACACCTCGTGATCACACAGGCTGCTGTGCTTCTTCCATGTGGGCTTGGTTTTTCTAAGTTAGATGGCCACTTGTTTATCTGCAAGCCTTTAAGATCCCAGATGCTATATATTTTGATAGCCAGGCACCATCAGCTTTCTTCACCACATTTGCTTATGCACCTGCTTTGTCTTCAGCGATCGTGTCGGGAAGGTGAACATCATGGAATGCCAGTTTAATAGAACAAAGTGTTCTTGCATTGAAGGAGTACTTGAGTGGAGGCCCAATGTCCATCTGCTACCTTAACACTAAACCTATAAATATATGCACATAGATCTATTTCCCCATCGTCATATATAAATATATTTACATATGTATATGCCTTTACTTAGACCTCTATAAATGCTCTTTGCCTCCTACTTCTTTCCTCTATTTCCTTTTACTTTCCTCTTGTCCCACTATTATGTTCAGCCTTCATTTGGGTTTCAGTAATTCCTCTTGGTTACACTGCCCTTGATCAAGCCCTACCAGGCCTCTTATACCCTCTTTGCCATTGATTTTGGATCACTTGTTGTTCCATTGTCCCTGAGTTTGTTAACACCCACTTTCGTTCCCCAGCCTCCCCCTCTTGCATGTGCCCCCAGAACCGTGGGTCCCATAGTTTTCTCCAGATTGTGTATCCCACCTAAATTATTCAGATAGACCTAAAGAGATCAAATTGTGCACAAAAAAAGAAGACAGAGCAAGACAAAGCAATAGAAGAAAAACAACAACAATAAAATTATGACCTAGCATATTTCCTTAACAAAAGGTAAAAAAATAACAATCTATGTGAGAGTTTCTCTCTTTCAGGAACCATTCCAACCATTATCTTCTTGGAGAATTCTTAATTATAAGTCTGTAGAGAATGTGAAATAAGGCCAAACTTCACTGACTCTACTAAAGCAAAATTTTGCTAGAGCCTCTTCTTTTTAATTAATCTAGTGACATATGTTTCTGAATTCCTGAAAAAGACATCATTACAAATTGGTTTCTTTTCTTAAAAGGTAGAAGTAGTCATTCTGGTGGAACGAAAGAAAAATCCCTAAGATAATATATTGTACCTCCCTCTAAGCAATTTCACAAAGACAGTCGCAAAAGAAGAGCTATAAAATGGAGTCAAACTGTCTAAGATTTTCAAGTGCAGACTCTACTCTGAGGAATAGGGAGTGGGCCATTTGTGTATGCAAATCTAAACCAAAGGTAAGTTCAATGATTCACCCAAAGACACAGCCGGTCTCTGGATGAAGTCAGCGTACAATCTTAGCATGTTTAATAAGGGAAGGGGCACCTGTGCAGGCAGTCTATAAAACAGTGTCCTCACAAAGCACCGAATTGGATGCGTATGTGTTTTGCACTGACTAAGGACAAATCGTTTGAGTTTTGCCAAGCTTTCACTAGTGCAATGATTTTAAGATATATGATTGGACGCTTGGTATAATTCACAGATTACAGATGCCTGGACTAGAGTATGAAATTCCTAGAGTAGGACCAAATTTGATTTGTTGGATGTATAAATGGATGAAAAAGTAGATGAATGTTTGAGAGAGGTCAAGATTATAAAGATCTTGAAGCTACATAAAACCTTTAGGAATCTCTTGCTGGCTGAGGATAACACCGTAGGAAAAAAGGGAAGCTGTTTTTAGGCCGTTACAGATGTGCTATAATGCAAATATTAACGATCATTATTGTTATCATTTTAAGAATGTAGCAACGTCACCAGCTTGTGATATAAGGGTGTCATTCTTCATATACAAGCTATACGTAAATGATGCAGAGATTGTATATTTGTGTTTATATGAAATTTACCATTTAAATGTTTGTAGATGTATTTTTTTTTAACAAACCTTTTTGTCTTCTATACTTTTAAAAGAAATTGGATAAACCCCAAACAAATTCACTGCCATCGAATAGAATTGACTCATAGCAATGCTATAGGGTGCGGTAGCACTGATCCTTAGGGCCTCTGAAACTGTGACTCTTTACGGGAGCACCCTGCCTCGTCCTACTCTCAGAGTGGAGATGGTGGGTTTGAGCCATTAGCCTTGGGGTGAGCTGTCCAGTATTGAACCCACTGCACCACAAGAAACTTGATGGCTGAGAGTATAAATCTAAGAAGCTGAAAGACCTGGATTAATTTCTTACCAGGCCAGATGGACAGCGATCATTCTAACGAGGCCAGCGCAGCTTCGTTTGTGGGGACAAGTGGTTGTTTTTTGACCTAGTTCACTAGTGCCTAAAGGTAGCTAGCATGGAGGCCCGGATTTACTGCTAATGTGGGTGCGATAGAAGGAGTGTTGCCTTTCCATTCCGTTGCGCCTTCGGCGGCTCATTCTTTGAACTATGAGGTCATTGAAATGGAAATGATTTGTGCTCCCCAAAGCTCCTTGAGAAAAATTCGTGTCGATTTCAGTCAGCTGCCTAGTCAGGAGTTTGGAATCAGCAGGGAACACCAGGTGGGGGGCAGTGCATGAATGAACTTACCGCACAGGTATGTCTTCCAGCACCAGATTGAAGACATTAACATTCTTGCAGCCCTTCTACTTAAAAAAAAAGTCTATTTGTTTGTGTATCTGAAAAATTCTTGTATTAAGTCTTTTTTATATTGGTTGAAGAGAAAATGGTCCACTTACAGCATTAGTGTCTAATACCTCGTTATAGAACAGATGAGTAGAATCTTTTCAGGCACTGATATCTGCTTTCCGCATTCTATTCTTAAATTGTGAATTTGTCAAGATAGTGCAAACGTTCCCTCCTCGGGCTGGCATGCCACAATTCAGGTTGGGATAAGACTGCTCTGAGTGAGGAAGTTGTCCGTGAGGCGCTGTGCTCTAGGAGGGTAGGATTTCTGACCTGCAACCTCTCACCGAGCCTGTAATCCTTTTTGGTGAATAGGTCAGTATTAGAATCAGGTCTTTAGAGAATTCTGTACAGGTAAAATATATGTATAATTGAGAGCAACTTCAGAGTAGAAACTGAGATAAGGTACTACTGAGCATATAGTAGAAAGGGGGCGTGAAATATAAGAGCCAATCAATACCGGGCTTATTTTTTAAAATAAGCACTCATGGTCAGTTTATTCTGGGAGTAAAAGTGAGAAAATTATCATAATGGAGGAGTTTTTCTCTACATGTCCCTAAGTAAAGGGATTGTGTTAGCTTTTAGAGTGACCATAACAATATACCACTCACTTTGTGAGCAGGTGGCTTACAAACCTAGAAATGAACTGCTTCACGGTGCTAAGGGCTGCGAGGCTGAGAGCAGGGAGTCAGAGCTATATTGCTATGTTGACTCTTTTTCTGAAGGCTTTGATGGAGAATCGGTTCCAGCCTCTCTCCTAGTTTCTGGCGGCTCCAGGGGGTCCTTGGCTTGCAGCTGCAATGTCACTTGCAATATCACACTTCCTGTCTCCCTGTCTTTGTGAACCTTCTCTTTCATCAGGATGTCTTCTAGGATTAGGACCCAATCTAGTCAAGAGCAACCTCTGTTAACTAAATATGTGACATCTTTAAAAATTCTATTCACAATCACACGCAGACGCACCGAGGGTGAGGAGGACTTCAACATACATTTTTTAAAATAAAATAACTGTGGTTGCTTAATGTCTTGGAGAAATATTCATAGCATATCATGATACAAAATATAAGTCACCAAACAGCATATGTAGGTACATTTTTATATTCCTTATGAAGATTATTTAATTTCTGAAAATTAGCTAGTTATTTTGCTGATCATTTCCAATTGTGCACTGAAGGCGGAGGTCCTTAGTGCTGTCTCTGCTAAGAGACGTAACCAGTTTCCGAGGATTCAGTTCGACTCCTGGTGACCCCAGATGTGCCTTCAAAGTCGTTGGTTATGACTAAGAAGGCTTTGTAACTTGGTCCCCTGGATGCTGTGCCACATTCATGAATATATTTATAGCACAGATGTAGCACAGATGGGTGTGTAGCAATATCCTATGTCAACCCTATATATATATGTATTCCTGAGTGCAGCTTCATTTGCCTTCCCACCCCTGTTTAATTTCAGTAACGATCCGTGCATTCCCTTGCAGTTTGTTGTTATTACTGGTTTTTGAAGAATTGCATACATACTAATATTTATTTTTGTCAACTTTAACTCTTGCTCTTTCCAATAACATGCATTTTTAAGGTATGACACAATTTAATGCATAACAGGATTCAAATACACATGATAAAGGTGATGGTTCACGTTCCCTTTGCAAGTAACTTAGATGGGCTTTAGCTAGGTAGAAGGACTGCAGTCACTGATGGGAAAATGTGTCTGCCTTGGCATAGCTAATATTCTAACAATGAATACTGAAATCAACATGGTGAAAGATTTCCTGGACAGGCATGCCTCAGACATAGTTCAGGGTTGGTGCCAGGTCACCCTAATAAAGAAAACACCACAATAATGACGGTCACATGCATTTTTTCGGTTTTGCACTGCATGTCTAAAGTTACATTTATACTATATTATGACATGTTAACTGTGTAATTGCATTATGAAAAAGTGCAAACTACCAAAGTGTAATACAGAACCAGAGTGAGTGCATGCTGTCGGAGAGAGGTTGACAAAGTCTTCCATTCGTAAAAAGGACATCACCTGTGAAGTCCAGTATACTGCAGCACATTACAATGAGGGTGCGTTATGTTGTGTTTGAGTACAGCTAACATGCTTTAACATTAAAATTGCACCTGCTCACGTGAATGTGAGAGCCAGCCAATTAGTTGTTATTTCCATTCTGATTCCTCATAGCTGTCTATTCTACTTTAATCTTTAATGTCTTGCAAAACCTCACCATTTCTGAAGATACTCTCTTCAGACGTTTTAAACCAAAGATGCCAAATTTGGGTCGATGCACCAGATTTGACAGCTGGTCGTTGTTATTGTGGCAGTGCTGGTGGTTACCAGGTGCCATCAGGTTGGTTCTAACCCACAGTGAGCCTTTGCATAACCGAACCAAACCCTGCCTGGCCCTGCATCGTCCTCGCCCTTGTTCTGTGCTTGAGCCCACTGTTGCAGCTGTTGTGTCCATCCATCTCAACTAGCTAGATTTTAGCATACAAGGGGATTTTGCTGTTATTGTTGTAATCAGAGCGCAGTATTTAAAAATGATGAGGTTGCTCATAAGACTCCATGTTCTGGCTTATCAGGAAACATGAAGATTCATGATCACTTGCTCAGATTTCTGCATAAAATTCACTGATTAGAGCTAGTCAAGCATGTTCCTCTCTTCGAGGGCCTTTGTGCTACCTTTCACCCCAATTAAATCATGGTTATTCAGTATGTATGTGTTGGTGGGTGCTGACTCAGGCCGGGACCCAACAATGACTCAGTATAGCAGTAGCAGTGTCAGTCCTGTTTTTCTCTGACCGTACAGTTGACATAAAAGAAAAGTGAAATATTTCTTGTACCTTTGGTTTTATCTGATATGAAAATTGAAGGAAGAAAATATGAAACTTGAAATAAAATAAAAATTAATCTTCAAAAAAGATATATAAAAAATGAAACATCTATCAAAAAATGCTAAAAGAGCTATTACTTAGTGAAAATGGAGAATCTGTAGATAAAATGTGCCCATATCTAAAGTGTATCATTCATGAAATCATTGTGGACCAAGAGTAAGAGGTCGGACAAGTATTTGACTTAAACCCAAATTTCTTTGCATATTTATTTCACCTAATTTGGCACCTATGTTTGTGTTAGACCCAAATATTCACACACATCTTGGTTTCTTCATTGTCAAATGATCATTTACACTCCTCAGAGTTGGGTAAATGCTCCAAATAGGAGGCCTTCAACTTGCCAGATGACGGAGATAGTGGTTACTGGCAAATGGTCAGAGATTTGCACTACAGACCAATTGACTGCTCCATTGGAAGATTGCCCCAATCATCCAAAGGGTTATCAAGAATAAAGGTTATTTGGGGTTTACCTAGATTTTGAGCTATTAAGTGCTCAGTTACTCTCAGTTGTTTTCTGTTTGGTTTAGTTTTGACGGGTTTGAATAGAAATAAGACAGGGCATCAAAAAGTTTGTGGAAACACTCTATTTTAATTCACTTCCACTTTTTTCCACAAATGTTTGACCCTCTTTCATGATGATGGTGCCCTGAAGTGAAGTGGCCTTGGCAAAGTGGGGCTTCAAGGACACAGGTCGATGGATAGTCCAAGTGAGATAAGGCCTTTTCCCAGACAATGGAGTTTATTCCAAAAAGTAGGATTGCTCTGAAATCTTCTCGTGGCTGATCAGCCTGGAACCTGGGACCCATGTTCAGAGCTTTTTGCATCTGCGCAATCTCGTTTGTTAATGAAGAACTCCCCTGAGGTCCATTAAATACAATGCCTATGTCAGAGACAGATCATAAATGGAGGTTCCAAAGAGAAAGAAAATTCCAACTAGTAGTTAAATTATTTCTGAGCAACTCTTTAACCACCAACATTGTTCCCTTAGCCTTCCTGTTTCCTTAGCTTAATCCATTCCCAAAAGCTGGCTAAGAAAGTGACCAAGTTCTTATCCTAAAATCCAGGAATATGCATTTATTTACTCCTTAAAACAATTTTAGAAACTTGGATTCAAACAGATACATTGGATTTGTTCATTGATTTTACAAATACTTATTAATGATTTAAAACACTGTGCAAAGTATCACAGATAGATTCCTGCAGGAAATTCTAGCCCAGTTGAGTTTAAAACCAAACAGGAGGGGGAAACGGATTAAACAAAAGAATGTACTAATTATGTGTGCAGTGATTTCTGCCGTCATCACATCAAATCCAGTTCAGGTTGACACCCACTCTTTCCCTCTGTTTCGATTCTAGTTTTTATATTTTTCTGAACTTTTTTTACATGTTGGAAAGCTGCACACGAGGTCAGCAGTTCAAAAATGCAATCTGCTCCTCAGGAGGAAGATGAGGCTTTCTTCTCCAGTAAAGCGTGACAGGCTCTGAAACCCACAGGGGCAGTTCCACTCTATCCTATAGGGTCTGCTAGGGGCTGAGATGGACCTGATATCAGTGAGGTTACAGTTGGTGTGGATTCAACGAAGATTAACTCTCATCCTCTAATCATAAATATTAAACATGAAACGTTGTCTGGCCCATGATACACTACGGTGGAAATATTGGGGATTACTGTTGTCTTCCGCTGAAAGATTCTTTATTGAGGTACCAGTCATTATTTCCCTGCACTCAAAATCAGACTTATTTCTTCTGAACTATGAAAACAATAAATGTCAATTACAGTAAATCTAATAGAAACTGGAAAGATTTAAAGAAGACATAAAAAGCACACAGAATCATCTCTCACCAACAACTTTCCTAAGTATCTTGGCACATTCTCTTCCCTTTTCCAATTTGAAGCCATATTATATATGAACCCGAATCCATTCAGTGTCACATAATTGGGTTATTCCCAATTTCCTTCTGCTGCTCTATTACCGAGATGAAAACATCTTTTTGTCTTTGTGTTTGCTATAGTTTAAGATGACTTCTTAGAAGTTATCTGATATGAGAGGATTTTAAGAGTCTTTGTTAAGTATGCATGAATTGGGTTTAATATAGGCTATTTGTATTCCTATCAGCATGGAACAAAAGTTTTCAACTCCATATTTTTATACATATTGACTTCCATTTCTTTAAAATGTATCCAACTTCATTGGTTGCAATGGTATCAAATATTATGCATTTTATAACCACACTCCAGTTTAACAAGAGCAATATTAATGGGGAGGGTGTGACGATAAATCCGGGGGAAACAGCTGTTCTCTTTTCATCTGTCCACAAATTTTTCAAAGCTTGCGTGTACATATGTTAGTAAGATAGCATAACCATTTCCATTGAATAGTACACATAAACTAAGTGAAAATGCCGATAAGTATATAATTAAAATAGTTTCAGCCAAATTTACATGATGAAGACACCTTTAGAATGAAATCATTTTCATTCTAAATGAAACCATCCAAGATTATAATCACACACTTTGGATTTTTCACATCTTAAGGTAAATTTCTTTAAAATTAAATATCTTCTTTCCTTAAATGATTTTAACTAAGTTAAATATTAAAATTTTTATTGCTGTCACAGCTCAGGTGTAGTAACCCTATAATTCAAAAAACTGGACCCTGACACCTGTCAAAGAATACAGCTGAAGAGAGATGGATTAAAAAAGAGAAAGTGGGAGAAACCTCTCCTAATTACACGCAAACGTCTCAGCAGTGAGCAATCATGAGAAAGGAAACGCTGGAAAAGTACTTGACATTTAAATGTCAATTTAATCAAATTATGAAATTTTTTAAATGTGGCTGTGTGCAATGGGGTCTTTAAATGGCTTAAACCATGTCTTTTTCTAAAACGCTCCAGAAATTGAGCATTTAGATGCCAGAACCTGTCGTTTTAACCAATATCCCTAAAAGAATAATTTTCTAAATTATAGTCATTACATTTTTATAATAAAAATATAATTTTTATGTTTTATTCAAAACAAGAGTTACCATTGTGTCTAATTTTTTTAAAAAGAATGATTGGCCAGACTTTATAGGAACCAATTACAAATTAAAGAATGTATATAAATCCTTGGAAAGCTGCTCCAATTCTAAGGAAGACAGATAAAAATGTGTAAAGGGGCTTAGTTTGCTTTTGATTTTGGTTTAAGTATCTTAGATCTGCCTTCCTTAAGCTCCTAGCAAGTCTATTAACCTTCGCCCGCAGCCCTTCCTCCTCTCTGATCCAGACTATTTACTGGGCACACAATCAGCTTCTTTACTCTGATTTCCCAAATGCATTAGTGCTCTGGAGACATAGTGGGAACAGGTAGAAATTGGTCAGAACAAGAGACCCAAGGAAACAGTTGATTCAGTTTGGCCACAAATCTAATAAAAGTTGAGCTCTGGCTCTGAATACTAATGTTTTAGAGTAGATTTTTCTCTGTAACTTAAGAGTCAAATATAATTATTTTCAGGGAACTGTATCTGTTGCTGGTAAAAACGAAAACATTGTATTCACATTGTTGTCACCAAAAATAAAAAAGATAACATCTTCATGTGCAGTTAAAGAGCATCAGATTTGGAAATCAGCGTGCATCTCATCTCTCCTACTTACTTCTGTAAGTTCTCACAGCCATTAAGTCCACTCCGACTTGTAGTTTAGACAAATCTTATTCTCTCTGACCTATAGTTTCCTCATTTGAAAATATGGAAAATGTACACTTTAATAGGATATGTATGAGGATTAAATAGGATAATACATCTTGAATAATTACACAACATTACCTGAAAATTCGCAGACACTCAATACATATTAGTTACTTCTATCAATGCTCTTAGTTGCAAGCAACAGAAGCTAATACCGGTTCACACAAGCCAAAAAAGTAGTTCATTAAAAAGTTACAAAGTAGTTCTAAGAATTGTTGAGAGACCTGGAAAATTAGGTCTAGGACAACACGCAGCCCAGAGAGCCCAAAGTGACCCCACAAAATAGGCAAGTGAGGGTGTGCACCCCCTTTTCAAACACGATGCAGCTCTCCCAGCTGCGCACAATGCCTCCTGCACCAGGAACTCATTAGCGCTAAAACCTCACTTTGGCCACAGAGAGCATTCTGTGGTGGCTTCTTCTACACACCATTAACACTTGATTGAGTTGGCAGAATCTCAATCATAAATTAGGCTCTAGACATGAATCAGAAACTGCATAATTAATTTACAGGGACAAAATGAAAATGAAGAATTTGTTAACTGGTAGAAAAAGGTTGATTTCTAATGAGTTCATAAGAGAGCTCTAAGAATCCCGTAATTAGCAAGTGCAAAAGAGTCACAGCTACCTCTTGGCTGAGCTGAAATAGACGGTAAGGAACTCAAGACTCAGAGAAGCCTCCTTACTGAAGATGCATGCAGAAATCTTTCAGGAGAGTTTGGCCAGCACAGGAAATTGCAGTCTGCAGATGGAAGAAGCTTGGCCGAAGCTGGAGACAAGTGCTGATTTCCAGAAGTGGCTTGCCATTGCTGGAGGGTCTAGGCAGGACAGAGCAGATCTGTCGACGAGGCCCGCTGCTGGGTGGAAAGAAGGAGCCAGCAGGAGCAAGCCATGGAAGCCTGAGAAGCTGATGTCCTGTGCAGGGTGTGCCGGTTGACAGGAGCAGCACTCTGGTGCTAAAGGGCTTGGATGCATTAGAGAAGTTTGGGAGCAGCTACTGAGGGTGCTGCTGGAGCTCTCCGGGCCTGAGTGTCACACAGAATAACAAGGGTACAGCACTGGATCCTGAAGGAAATATTATCTGCTGTGTCTGTCATCTTGTAGAGTCACATCAATTGTCTCTATTGACAAAGTCTGACATTTCATACACAAGCCAAGAGGAACATTTAGGAAATCCAACTCTAGTATCAGAAGCTAAAAGGAAAAAAATCATAGATTTTCTGCTAAGTAGCTACATTGATAACCGGTACATAAGTCCACAGGGAGGAACGTAAAATAAAATCTGCATTTACAGGCTCCTACACTCATGATGGGGGAGTGGTCCAAACAGGCACATATGTTGGATGTCAGGCTGCCAAAAGAATGACTAATATCCTTTATATTCTTTTATTTATTAATTATTTACCACTTTAAAAATCATTGTATGTATGCCATAGAGCGCTTTATAGTCTACACTTTATATTCAATAATATAAAGAAAAATCTCCTCTGATTTTTCTAAGTAGCTAATTGTGACATGGCAAACCTAGCCATCCCTTTTATTTTTCCCATTATCATACATCTCATAGCTTTCCATATGCTGATAATATCCAGAAGCAAATCACATATGCAAAATGTTCATTAGATAATGCACCGTATTGCATCATGGTTAGCATAAGACATTTAATATAACCCCATAAAGGTCTATCTCATTGCCATTACTGAAGCATAAAACATAAACAATTCAAACAAACAAACAAAAACTATACCTGTTGATATTTGGGGGAGCCCTGGTAGCACAATGGGTTAGCATTGGGCCACAAACTACAAAGTCATCAGTTCAAAGCCACCAGACCAGAAAGATAGGACTTTCTACTCCCATAAAGAGTTACAAACTCAGAAACCTACCAGGACAGCTCTAGGCTTGATAAAAGTTAGCATTAGGATGCTGCATTAATACATGTGGCAAAAACAAAACAGAAAAACAAAACAAAAAACAAAAATGGAAAAAAGCTTCACTGGGCAGAACTGTTGTAATACGCATTTTTCCAACTAGGCAAGCATCTAGCAACTCACTCTGAGTTGGTGCACCCAGTGGCGTTGCCTGGGAAGGTTCTCTCTGGTCACAGTGAGTTTTTTCATAGAAGCAGTTTCAATGGAACCTTGTTTTCGTGATGGCTATCTTAAGAGAACAG
>NW_022111321.1:14983757-14987808 GCF_000313985.2 Echinops telfairi
AAGACAAGCCATATGGATGCAACCAGACCTCTGAAGCCAGAGAAGCCACAGAGAAGCCAGCACTGAGATGCTTACAATGCCACTGGACCCACAGACTTTCTACCCACTGACTTGTGATCATCCTACATTTGGCTTCATTGCATGTGTTTTGTGAGTCTGAAGAGGACTTTATACATTGATATTGGACATGTGGGCTAATATCAGATTAATGGACTTGATCTGGACTGGACTTGGATGTTTTCTCTATGTGCAATTGCTCTTGTATATAAATCTCTTTCTTGTACACATATATGTGTCTCTATGAATTTGTTTCTCTAGTCTACCCAGACTAACACAGAGGTGCTGTCAGCCATCCAAACAGATGAGTTTGAAAAATGTTTCCAAGAATGGAATCTGAGATTTGACAAATGAACTAAGTGTAAGGGAGAGTATATTGAGGATGATAAGGTTTATTTGTAAAATAAATTTAAATACATAGCTTTGAAAAATAAATCTGTTTTTCTTATCCCCTCGTGTGCACAATATAGACACATGGGAGGGAGAATAACACACTTAGGTTTATAATATATATAAAATTGGCAATCATTTCCACATAAGCATAGATTCTCTAACATCATGTAATTATTGTATTCTTTGCATCCTTCAGAATTTATTATTCTCATTCTTTGGTTTCTCATTGGTTTTCAGTGAATTCCTCTGTCACTTGCTTGGCAACCCACCCTCACCCCATGAGGCTGTGCTACACATGGCGCCTTTATTTTGAAGCTCTCCTTTAGACTTCCTGGAAACTCTTGGCTTCATCCCGCTTTCCCTTGCCTTGCCTGTCAAGGCTCCTTTGCTAGCATCTTATTTTGATGTTTAAATGCCAGTGTACTTCAACATTGTATCTCAAGTTTGCTTTTCTCCATGTACATTTTTCTTATTGTATGCTACTGCTCCCACAAATTCAAGGGCTAGCTTTAGATTGATATAGCCAATCTATTGGCAGTTGTCCTTGAATTTCCATCATGCACCTCGAATTCAATTGGGCAAAATTGGACTACTCCAACTTTCTACGGCTTACACCACTTCAGTGACCATGAACCCACCACCATTCAGCCGGTTGCCAAAATCCCACGTATATTTACTCACCAAAGTCTATTAATTGCACTTACTAAGTATGCTTTGAGTCCATGTATTGCTCTTCATTTTCACAGCATTTGGTATCTGGGCTACCAGTCATCCTCACCTGACCCACCAAAACATTAGTTAGCAAGTGCTCCATCATTCAGTATTAGCCCTGCTTCAAGTAGCTTTTCGTGCAGCAGACAGCATTCTACAAACACAAGTTCGATTATTTCACTCTTGTGCTTCCAAACAGAGTGGTGTCTCATTGACCTTAGGATGTCTAAACTTCAGACTCTTCTTTCATTATTCTTCAAAGTCTCTTTGTATCTCCCTCTTTGGCTTTTATTAATCACCATTCCCCCTCAAATGAAAGTCTTTTTTCAGCTTCTTCACAGCTCCCTGTACTTTCCAATTGTCACACGTGAGCATGTGTTTCCCTCCACACTGCATATTGGTAGTTACCACTCTGGTTAAATGTGCATCCTTATCGCTCTCTCACTGCCATCAAGTCAATGCCAACTCACCATGACCCAACAGGAGAGAGTAGAACTATTCTGTGGATTTCTGAGATTCTAACTCTTACAGGAGTAGAAAGATCCATCTTGCCTGTGCAGAGTGACTGGTGGATTCAAGCTGCTGACCGAACTGTTAACAGCCAAAGCCATAACCCTACGCCCCTGCCACCAGATTATAGAAGCATTTTATAACACTTATTTCACTTGCCAATACTCTTACTGGTCAATCGTACGACTAGGGTTTCTTTGTGAATTCTTTACTGTCTCGTCTCCCAGTGTGGCAGTTACATAATCTGTCAACTTGAGGAAGGGGTGGAGTCTTGCCTGTCAATCAGGTTGGAACTTGATGATCTCATTGGAGGCGCCACGGAGATAAATAACTAACTGGCAGCCAGACACGCTCTCTCTGCTGCTGTCTCCCTGCAAGACATTCCTGTTGACAAGCCACATGGAGCTATGCTGGTGGAGGCAGAGCCCTGGAGCTGGAGGAGCCACATGGAGACCCACGCCAACACTAAGATGCTTCCACCACCACTGGATCCACACACTTTCCACACACTGGCCTGTGATCTTCCTGCATTCGGCATCATTGCAAGTGTTTTGTGTATCTGAAGAGGAGATTAAAGCCTGGTATAAGACATATGGGCTAATATCAGACTTATGGACTTGATCTGGACTGGGCTGTGATATTTTCTTAATATACAATGAATCTTTTTATAAAGCTCTTCTTGTACACATATGAGTGTCTATGAATTAGTTTCTGTAGTCAACGCAGACTAACACACTTAGCGTCTAACACAACGACTATCTCAGCAGGTATGGTTGAACGGATATGAACTATCAAGTTTCTTTCATCCATAGACTGCAATGTTCTGTGGTAGCCAAGTTCTCTTTGAAGAAGTTTGAATTCCTCCTTGGCCAGGAGCCTTCACTGACTCTTTACTGTCTGTTTTTCCTTAGCCTAGAGACAGTTGCCAGTTTTTGTACTTGATAAGGTTTCTAATTCTGTTGCAATAAATATTATCACAGTGTTCTTTTAAGGACGAATGTGAACATGACCCAAGCCATGGCATTTTCAATTGCCTCATATGCATGTGGAGTTGGAGACTGAATGAGGAAGAATGAAGAATCAATGCATTTGAATTATTATGCTGGCAAAGTATATGCAAGTTAAAAACAAAATGAAGAAAGTTGCAAGTACCGCGTACTGCCAACAGAACAAGTACGCCTTGTGAGAAATACAACCAGGATGCTCCTTCGAAGAAAGGATGGTGAGACTTCATCTCGTGTACTTTGGACCTGTTGTCAGGAGAAACTAGTCCCTGGAAAAGGAAATCATGCTTGGTAAACTATCGAGGTATTGGAAAAGAGGAAGACCATTGATAAAAATGGATTTGGATAGTAGCTGCAACCGTGGCTCCAATATAAGAACAACTGTGCAGAGGTCACAGGATTGGCAGTGTTTCATTGTGTTGTACACAGGGTCACTGTGAGTGGGGACCGACACTGTGGCACTCAACGACAGCAACTGCCAGGGAAACTCTAGCTAAGTCTGCACATTCTTACGGCTAACCAGAGATTTCACTTCGGTATTCAACCCTAGCACTAACCTGGTGGCTGAAACACAATAGACCACTTGGTAACTATATGATAAATTATGACAAAGTTACTTCAAACACAAAATATTATTTAAAATCATTATTACTTACATTACATTTTTGAATAACAGAAGTTATTCTTATGAGATCTATGAATATTAGGTCAGAAAAAAATAATTCAGGATGAAAAATCAAACTCCTTAGGCATATATATTTATATTTCCCTCTAATTGAATAAGAGAAATAGAAGGAGCAGAAAAGGGATTTACATAGCATCAAGCAGCACTATTTAAATATTTGGGTAATTGTAATGTGTTCAGACCCATAGTAAAAATTTAAGCAAGTATTTCTAGTACTCTCTGAGGTCAACTATTTCATAAAATGCCTTTGACGAAGACATGGGATAGTCGATGCTTTCCTTGCTCATGCGTCTACACGAAGTAAAAACGTTATACACTCTGTATTTTTGAAATATCTACTTTCTTGGGGAATTGTTTTCCTTGTTTGAAAAGACTGCAGCTCGTCCTGTTTGTCTGAGCTGAGGATATCCACTTGTCAGTAGTTTGTTAGTGCCGAAAGTCCGCGAGCAAGTGATTTTAAATTTTTGGATGCGAATTTCCTTTTCCGTAAAAGGGGAATATTCTCAATTTACTCTCCATTGAAAATTCCATTATCCAGGGAAGGATGTTTTTGAGTTGGTAGGTATTAAAAGATTACACACTAGAATACTTAGAATATGTTTTAATAGCAGTAATAAACAACTCAAGTTTAAAGTTTAAAGAGCAGAAAGTTTAGTTTGGCAGTATATTGACTCTGAGCAGTAAGACCTAT
>NW_022111321.1:14988055-14989619 GCF_000313985.2 Echinops telfairi
AATAAGTAAATACTTAATGACTAACATTTACAAATTAACAGAAAAGTCACAAACGTTGAGATTAAGAGGTTCTAATGAAAGTTCAGTATTCACAACCCCATGGAACCACTAATCCCTCTTGGCAACAATAATCCGGAGTTGAGGACCGACCCGAGCCTTGGGCAGATAAGTACTTCTGAGTTCTCTCCTGGCCTCGCCATACTCCACCACTGTTTCACCCCTGTGCATTGCCAGCCTGCCTCCTGTGGATGCTTGATTTTGCAATCTTCATTTAGAGAAATTTGATATTGGGCAAATGCTCAAGTAGTTGAAGAGCCAGATTGACAGAATATTATTGATTTTATATCATTCTAAGAATTGGGAAGAAAGACTAAATATTTTTTAAATGGTTATATTTTAAATGTTCCTAGAAACCTCGTGACTCAGTGGATTATGCACTGAGCTGTTAACCACAAGATTAGCAGTTCGAAACCACCAGCTGCTCCTTGGAAGAAAGACAAGGCTTTCTGCTCCAATAAAATGTTCCTACTTATTTGTTCAGAAAACCCGTACTGTTATTATATAATTTCTGAAAGGTATGATTTTCTTGCATAGACTGCTAAATCAAGTTGTTTAAAAAAATATAAAAATCTAGTATGCAAATCTGTTGCTCTTTTTTTTCACCAATACCTGAAATAAATTATTTGGCACACATAATGGAACTTTATATTACACAATTCATTTGACTTTAGGTTGAATGATTAAATATCCCTTCATTAGTTAATAGAAGAAGGCACAGAATTTTCAATTTTTTAAAACTCTATATTTCAAAACTAAGTCTTTTGTTTTGTGTTTGTTCATATTCTGATAAGAAATAGAAAGTTATTAGGAAAGTGCAATGAAATGTTTCTTCAAGTTTAAAGGCTTTTAAGATTGTGATCACATCAAGGCATATTCAATATTAATTTCCCAAAACTCAAAAGTTTTTCTGATTTCATCACATAAAGTAAATCCTCAGACACATACCCAAATGCAGAGAGAGCAAAATACTAATATTATTCTTTGAAAAATAGATCACAATTTAAAAGCATTGTAGGTTGAAATAGTATTTACATATAAGACATAATCTTGTTCGATAATATCCTAGTAATACAGATAGAAGAAGTAAATTGAAATAAATCAGAGTTTATTTAAATTTGAAACGTTTGGAAATGGTGGAGAATTTTTATTGCTATTCTAATGCTTTAAAAATATTATTTTAGAGACAAAGTAATTGGAGTGGCTAATTATATGTTATCTAACGTCTCTCTTTGTGTATAGCCAGGATGATTGGCAATTATTTTTGTGATTTAAGTATAGATAAAATAATATATCACAACAAACAATTTTATCAGCTCTTTATGATAGTTACCATGTTAGACAGGATTCTCTAGAGAGACAAAACCAGATTGCTAGTAATTATATATATATATATATTTATAAAGATAGATAAATATATAACACAAGAAATGAACTGTTATTATATACAGATAGATTGATATATAATACAAGAAATGAGCAGTTAAATTATAAAGCAGTACAAATG